>NC_056726.1:1920138690-1920211190 GCF_019279795.1 Protopterus annectens
GCAGATAATAAATAACTATAAATGGCAACCTGTTCAGCACAAAATAATCTTTACAGTGGCTGCATTCATTTGATTCTGGGTCATGAGATATATTGTATTAGCCACAAATATAGTAAATATTAATTTTTGTAATGTATAAACAGCCTACACTATCTCAGTAACCACTCACACAATGCACACTTACTGCCAGAATAATTTTCTTCATACAGCTACAAGCTTTCTTATGAGACTAAGCATTTCTGTCTGTGTCACTTGATTGTTGAGATATTTAGAGAACTACAAATATCATTATAGTACAAATAAATAGTATAGAAATGATATTCAGTATCTCCTTTGCTGCACAAGACAGAGGACAAATATCAATATGTGCCATCCTGTAAGCTTTAAGATGAAATCTTTTAATACCCAGTATGGAGATTTTGGAAATATCAATGCAAATATGAACAAGCAATATTTGATCTTGAGGCAACAGTAGTATGTAACTACAGAAGCATCTGGAGGCATAACCAGGCTGCAATGAGTTAAAATGCATTGACAATGTATTGACAATTAGTAATCAGAAGAAGGTTGGGATGAACGTACCAGTCTGGATGATTTATAGCAGACACCCTGCACTGTCAATATATGTTGGGGTAAATTTCAGTATGTATGATTTCATGAAAGTTTATTATACAGGTATGATAAAATTCAAATGAGAAAGGAAAAGCAATGTTTAAAATTTTGCTGAGAGCGTACCACTCAAATTATGTTTTGCTTTGTTTTTGCATAGGTGAAATTTAAATTAAATGTGACAATGGAATACTAATGCATGTAAGGCCAAAGGCATCCAATTTTTATAGCATCTTCTTATTTACCATTTTGTAATAACTCAATAATATTCAGGTATCAGCTTTCCCTATTTTTTCCTAATGTCCTCCATTCCTATCACACCTTTAAGGTCAACTTCTATTGTTCATCATTCATAGATTTGTAAAATGTGGATTTGTGTCAATAGATTTACAAACATGCTAATAAAAGCATGGAATCAAAAGCCAAACTACTTCCAGAGCATTTTAGAGGACATTTTTTTTTACAGGGTGATAAACCCTCCAACACCCCTCATGTGGGGGACAACCACCTCTTAACCATGAACTTGGATTTATATCAATAGATTGATACCACTTTTGCGGAATCCTATTTCAGCAAAAATATTTCACTGAAATCCCTTTCATAAACGTCAAAGGAATACTTCTGTGGGGTGGTGTACACTGAGTATTGGAGAAACATCCCTTGTATCCACAAAGTTAAATATACCTACTCCAAGGTTAAATACAGTGGAGGAAAGGTGATTCTACACTGTAACTGAAAGTGGTTTTGGGAAACCATTTTCAATGAAATGGTATTCAAAGAAAGTGGTGCTGCTAAAGTCATATGATCCCCCAGAGCTTTATGTGTGTATATATATATATATATATATATATATATATATATATATATATATATATATATATGTATATATATATATATATATATATATATATATATATATATATATATATATATATATATATATATATATATATATATATATATATATATATATATATATACATATATATATATAGATAGATCCCCTTTACAATCCTGAAATACTGAAAGCTTGGATTTAAGTATCTCGGGACCGTAAAGGTGAAAATGTAAAATCTCGAAAGTGCATAAGCGCAAATTCGAATCACTCGAATCCGCGCTTATGCAGTGTAGCAATGGGATGGGAAATGTTTGGCCCGGATGCTTTATGGAAGTGAAGTTAAGTGAGTGTATGTGAGTTTTATTGTAAGTTGTGTGTGTGGGTTAGGGTAGGCAGGTTGTGTTTGTGTATGTGTGATGTGTGTGTGTGTGTGTGTGTGTGTGTGTGTGTGTGTGTGTGTGTGTGTGTGTGTGTGTGTGTGTGTGCGCGTGCACGTGAGGGAGTGTGGAATGTGTGCGTTTGAGTGATGAATTTCTTAAGTGTTAGTGCGATCTCGGAGTTGGTATATATAAGTAGGGGGGGTTGTGGGTGGTGCAGGGGGGGTTGCCCCCCTGTGCAGATGTAGTGTAGGATTGCGTAGTTTGTGTGTTGTGGGTTGGATGGTGTGCATATTGTGTGATGTATGGTTTGTGAAAGTTTGGGATTTCAGTTTTTCGCGTTTGTGTGTTTCGGGATTGTGGGCTGTTCGACTTTATATTTCGAGATACTGAAATTTGAGCTTTCAGTATCTCGAGATTATAAAGGGGAACTATAGATATATATATATATATATATATATATAAACTAATTAATATATATAAACTAATTAAGGGGTTGCTGGGGGAAATAATCTTTGTGTAGGAGACATGCTTGTACATAGTTTAACAAAGTATTGAAGGGATGACTGGGGGCAAGTTCACAGAGTGCACCTTAAATACCAAAGGTGAAGCATCGCATTGAACAAAGGATGTGGATGCAGCACAGATGTTGGACTCTGAACTGCAAAAACACCTCATTAGCATATTATGTTTTACAACATTTCTCATTTGCCTCTAATTACTTTTAGGGTCTTTTTCATTAGTGTAAATAATCTGTATGGATCTTTACTAGACTCATTATTAAGCATCAGGAGTACCCCTATCGCATCTATGCAAGTTACTATGAATACCATAGTATATCTCTTTCATTTAAGTCTTTAACTATGGATACATTCCAAACTCATTCAGTCCTGGCTACATAAGCAGCTTATGCAAGTAATTCTTCTATCCAATAATGCTAGGAAAACGTCAGAGTTCTTAAAGCACACTGTTATTGTTATGTCTTATATTTGGCACTCAGACATTTCTGGTTAGGTAGTTTGATACCTATTAAATGCTCTTAGTGTGATCCTATAAGCATACTTTGTATTCTGCACTCACAAAAGACGATGTTGATGCATTGATCAATGTGAAACAGGCAGCACCAAGTAAATGAAAAACTAAGGCAACATAGATTTATTCAGTGACAGAATATAATAAAACATTTATGTACTTTATGCAGCTACAGCAATTTTGTTTCCTTGCACGTCTCACAAAACCACAGATTTTTGAATGCTTAGGATATAACAATTATTCTTTGAGCTCATCTCTACCATTATAATCATTTTGTATATAGCTTCACACTTATGCTAAGCAGTTATTTTAAAGTTCATTATCTAACCATAACAGAAGAAAACTGATATTTTGAAAATGTGTAAAGAAATTGCTTTGAGAACTAAATGTAGCAATTAAAACCGGTGAGCTACAACTCATGCCGTGATAGCTCCCAGTAACAACTCCATCCTCATTCCTAGCAATGCTTCTTTAGAATTGCTACATGAATTAGTCTCACAGAGCACCTTTTTATAAAAATTCCAGAAAAATTCTGGCATTCTATTAACTCCTTACTAAAACCAGGCAAAACCACTACTCCAGCTCCAAACTCTACAGATAGTAATTTAGACATAGCCACTCAATTTAATTACCACTTCACAAAATCCATCCTGGCTCTATCCAGCCAGCTAACCAGTCATAGTCCATCCCATACAAAAACTTGTAAAAAACACGAGCAGAAACTATGAAAGCCGGCAAAAATCCAGTAAATAAGATCCAATAGGGTAAATAAGATCCAATAGGGTCAAATACAGTCATGTAGAACCGTTTATTGTAAGCGCTTTCGGCAAGGACGTTGCCTTGCCTTCATCAGACAAACGATACTGACAAAACAACAGGTTCTTTTTATACCGAATTAGGCTGGTTAAATCAATCAGCTTAATTAAAGAACAGCATGTTTAAAACAAGGTCAAAAGCATAAAATATAAGTCTTAAACTAAACACATTTGTTCCGAAATAAACATTTCAAATTAATCATGTATACGTAAAAGTATATGTATAGGTATTAAAACAAGGCATCTATTAAGATTTCGTAATGTATAAATATACTATTGGATAAAGTTAATTAGTTCCAAATGAGCGTAAGCAACTGTCAAAAAAGAAAAAATCACAATGTCTTAAAAATTAGTTAAAAAGCATACTGAAATGTCTCATGTCCACCAAGTGTGGACAAAAATCAATGTAGATCCAATTCTTATGCTCATACAAAATTCATGCTACAGTTAAAATAAATATATATATATATATATATATATATATATATATATATATATATATATATTAAAATATTTAATCCATACTATAGTGTAAGAAACACACATAAAACTAATCAATATATGAATAAATATATGAAATTTAAGATCAATACAATCCTAAATTACCACTTACAACCAAAACTATTACTAGACTAAGGTTTATTGTGGGCCATAAATATTAGCAAAAAATATTCAAATGTGAGAAAAAGTATTATATATATATATATATCTCATCTTTTAAGTAACAGGAGTTTCAAAATGCATTTGATAGACAAATTGTCTATAGTATGGATTAAATATTTTAAAATATATATATATATATATATATATATATATATATATATATATATATATATATATATATATATATATATATATATTTATTTTAACAATAGTATGAATTTTGTACGAGCATAAGAATTGGATCTACATTGATTTTTGTCCACACTTGGTGGACGTAGGTTCATAGGTTCATAGGTTCATACTAGGCTATCTGCCCGAGGGCATTTATAAGCCTAGCCAGAGTGTGTTTGGCTTTCACCACCCATTTTAAATTAATTTTGCTATGCCCTTTTTCGAGGTTAGTATACTGTGCCTCTGTCTAACAGTGACACAGAAGTGATACCCGGGGTAAACCTACGATCTCCCATCCACTCATCAAGATTCCTCTTGACGAGAGTCAATGAGGGACTCTGCCTAACCTGGACTGGGATTTTATTCCAGAATGAAGGGAGCCTCTGGGTTATGAATCTGTCCCTCCAGCATGTCCTATTTATTTCAGTGCTGAGGTTCAAGTCTCTCGAGCACGTAGCTCGATGGGATTTGGATTTTCTAAAGTGCAGCATGTCCATTAATTTTGGGTTGGACATGGTTTTATACGTCAGGCACAGATCACCTCTGAGCAGGTGGTATGCCACTGAGTAGAGCTGAAGTTTCTTTAACCGGGCAGCATATGGCATCTGTTTGAGCCCTTTGATCCTCTTGGTGAGGTACTTTTGGGGTCTCTCCATTTGCTGCAGGTATCTGGTAAGGTACATCCCAAAAGGGGCATTGTACTCAATTATGGGCCAGATGAGGGATGAGTAAAGAGGCACGATGACCTCCCCTGATCTAGATGTAAATCCCTTCATGATTAGGTGGGCTATATAAAATGTTTTTATAACCACTTTGGCCACGTGGTTGTCAAATGAGAGATTGCTATCAACTTGGGTCCCCAGGTCTGTACTCAATGGATTACCACCTATGTGGTAATTTGTGGGCACTTTGTTTTTGCCAAAGGGGATGACTATACACTTTTTGGCGTTTAGCTTGAGGCCATGGCTCTGGCACCAGTTGTCTGTTTCTATGAGGCCCTTTTGTAGGATGCTTGTGTCGGCTGGAGAGTCGATTATGGCGCCTAGTTTGCAGTCATCTGCGAACTTGGTCAGCCACAGTCCTTCCATACTGGCCTGTACCTCTGAGAAATATATACCAAACAAGAGAGGTCCCAGGACTGAGCCTTGTGGGATGCCACTTGTAACTGGTTTGGAGTCTGACACGGCTCCAGCAATTCTAACCATGTGGGTTCTGTCCTTGAGCCAGTTTGCAACCCATCTAGTGACATAGGGGTTTATATTTAAGCTGGTGAGCTTATCTATAATGCCCGAGTGGGGTATTGTATCGAAGGCTTTTGCGAGGTCCAGGTAGGCTGTGTGGACCACCTTCCCCTCGTCAATGGCCTTGGTGACTGTTTCAAAGAAATCAACCAGGTTTAAGAGGCAGGATCTGCCCTTAACAAAGCTGAACTGGGTAGGATCCAGTGTCTGTAGGTCCCCAATATCTTTATTTATGAGGTCCATGATGATCCTTTCCATAGCTTTGCAGACCAAGCTAGTCAAGCTTATGGGGTGATAGTTTCCAGGATCCGTTGAGGCACCACCTTTGTGGAGAGGGACCACTGTTGCTGTATGCCACTCTTTGGGTGCATATCCTGTAGTAAGGCTGAGACTGAACAGTAGTTTTATGTTTGGGTTTAGCTCTTCTTGGAGTTCATGTAGGACGCAGCCCGGGACACCGTCTGGTCCCATTGATGCTGTGTTTTTTGCTTTGGAGAGGGCGGCTCTTACCTGAGCATCTGCGATGTCAGGGGGGCAGCACTCTGCTGGGATAGATATTTGCCCTTTTGGTGGGGAGGGGGTGGAGAAGTTTGCGCTGAACCTGTCAGCTAGGATCTTGGCAATGTCTATGGGTTCGATGTATTTTTTTGTCATTTTGAACTAATTCTGAGCATATCTGGGAAATTCCCACCCAGGTTCCTAACATAACTAAAGAAAGCCTTGTGACTATCCTTAGTGTCCTTTGCAATTTTTCTCTTGAAGCTGGCCTTAGATGATTTTTATGAGTGCCCGTAGTTTTTTGCTAATACTGATCAGAGATGCCTTCCCTTTTTGGGATTTTGCTCTATCATATAGTAGCTTCCTCCTTCTATTGTATAGTTTGTTTATGGCTGGGGTCCACCAGACAGGACGTCTGCCTTTGGAAGATTGGGTCTTGGTTTTATTTGGGATTGCATGATCCATGCATTCCTGAAGGTGTTCATAGAATGCATTTATAAAGGATTCTGCGGTCTGGGCCATATTTTCCACAGGCCCGGGGGCTTTGAAGGATTCCACCTCGGTTTTGAGAAGTGTGAAATTTGCTTTAGAGAAGTTTTTCACTGTGATTTTTCTGGGCAGGCGGTGGGGTCGGGATGTGAATATCCAGTGAGATTAGTTTATGGTCTGATCTTACAAGTGAGGGATACACTTGTAGTCTGGAGCATAGAGTCCCCACGTTGGTGATGATCAGGTCCAGTATGTTTTCCCCTCTTGTGGGAGTGGTAACAAGTTGTTCCATAGTATTTGAGTTTATAAATTCTAGGAAACTTTGGGCTAGGGTGTTGGAGCAAGAGTAATGCTCCCAGTCTATGTTTGGGTAGCTGAAGTCACCCAATATAATGGTGTTTGGAGAGACCTTCATATTTTTCCAGTGTTCTCAGGAAGGCCGAGTGGGGTTCCTGGCTTTGGGAGGGTGGTCTGTAGCAGGCTATAAACTGGAAGGCAGTTTTACCCACTGTTAGTTGCACATGGATAGTCTCTGATGCTTCATGTTGTGCCACTCACCTGGAGGTGTGGGTATCTTTGACGAATATTGACACTCCCCCTCCTTTTGTGGTTCGGTCCAAGTTTTGGGGCCGAAAAGCATGGTATGAGATATAACCTGGTAGTGTTGGGGTGCTCTCGGAAGCCTTGAACCAGTTTTTTGTTACTGCACAGATATCAACGTTCTCCATGCTAAGGAGAGTTTCGAGTGCATGCATCTTGAGGTTTAGACTTCTGGCATTGAGTAGCATTACTCTTAGTTTCTTATCCCTTGTGATACCTATGGAGGTGGGTTTGTCTTTTGAACCTTGCCTAAAAACGGCACTATGGGGGAAGCAAGAGCCTTTGCCAATATCCGAAAGCCCAGGGGTGACATGTGCAAGCCATCCCTAGCGAAGTATCATGGCTTGTCGAGCATGTCATCCCAGGCTGACAGGCATTGGATCCCCTTTGAATGACACCAATAAGCCAATTGCTGAAATTGATCATCTTGTCTTCATATTGTGGCATCATTCTTGGTGAGGATAAGATGCTACTCAAGGTCAGGGTCATACCGGCCTGGGCTACATGCTCAGAGAGCTCCTCTATGTCTCTTTTCATGTAGTCCAGGGAGGTACGTCTCAGGTCATTCACACCAGCATGGACAATGACCGAGTCATATTTGTACTTGCCTTGGAGTGACCTGAGTGCTTGTGTTATGTGGCGGATCCTAGCGCCCGACAGGCAACTCACCGTGACCTTCTCCTTGTTCAGCCTGGTGAGCAGGGCGTCAGTGTGCCTGACAATAGAGTCACCTATTACAAGTGTATCAGGTGTGTTGTTTAGCCTTAAGGGCTGTGACTGTTCGGCACACTGGCTTTGTGAGCTATGTGTTGCATGTGTTTTGTTTTGGGGTAGCGGTTGCTTGGGTGTCTGCTTTGGAGTTCTCTGCTGCTTAGGCAGATTTTTATTTAGAGCCTCCGAGTATGTTTTTGTGTGTTTATGTGTTTGGTTGCTTTCGTGGTAGGTCTATGTGAGACTGGAATTGTAGTGAGTGTGGTTTCCTTCTCCTCCTGACTGGTTATGCCAGTACTGAGACATTTCAGTATGCTTTTTAACTAATTTTTAAGACATTGTGATTTTTTTTCTTTTTTGACAGTTGCTTATGCTCATTTGCAACTAATTAACTTTATCCAATAGTATATTTATACATTACGAAATCTTAATAGATGCCTTGTTTTAATACCTATACATATACTTTTACGTATACATGATTAATTTGAAATGTTTATTTCGGAACAAATGTGTTTAGTTTGAGACTTATATTTTTTGCTTTTGACCTTGTTTTAAACATGCTGTTCTTTAATTAGGCTGATTGATTTAACCAGCCTAATTGTGTATAAAAAGAACCTGTTGTTTTGTCAGTATCGTTTGTCTGATGAAGGCAAGGCAATGTCCTTGCCGAAAGCGCTTACAATAAATGGTTCTACATGACTGTATTTGTCCCTATTGGATCTTATTTATCCTATTGGATCTTATTTACTGGATTTTTGCCAGCTTTCATAGTTTCAGCTTATGTTTTTTTACAAGTTTTTGTTTGTGTTTTTTAGTTTGGTTTTTATAGTCCATCCCATACCCAAAATTATCAACCTGAAAAGACTCCCTCCTTTACTGTACCACCTGCCCCCACCTCTACCATTAAGAAAATCCTTCTAAAACTTAAACCCACCACCCTTGCAGCTGATAATTTACCCGCTAACTTCATAAAAATGGCCTCTGACTCTCTATCTTACCCCATCTCTATCCTAATCAACCACTCCATACAGGAATCCTATATTTCCAAACTCTGGAAAATATCTTATATTATTCCTCTTCATAAAGGGGGTAACTCCTATGACTTTTCAAACTATCAACCCATTGCCATCTTATGCCCCCAATTGAAAATTCTAGAGAAATGCATCCATTTGCAAGTCATGAAATTCCTCAACACACATCAGCTCCTCTCTACCATACAACATGGCTTCTGCCCTCATCACAGCAAAGCCACTGCTCTTCTTTCATTCTCTAATCTAGTTAACCTTCACAGGAATGACGACCAATATACATCAGCCATTTTCTTGGTCCTCTCAAAGGCATTTGACATGGTCTCTCACTCCATTCTGCTAGATTCTCTAGCCTCACTATCTTTCAACCCATCTACCATAGCCTGGTTCAGAAACTACCTATCTGACAGGCAACAATCTGCCCAATGGCAAGGAGCACTATCCCCACAACTTCCAACTTCCATAGGAGTCCCACAAGGCTCTATACTGGGCCCACTTCTCTTTTCTATTTTCACAAACAACCTGAATAGCTCTACTCAGCATGGCACACTTATTTAATACACAGATGATTCAGCCCTGATCTGCACTGCCTCATCTCCCACCATTCTACAGCAACTTTCCCAGGAAATCTTTAACTCTGTAGAAAATTGGATCTCAGGTATCCAACTAATCCTAAACCCCAATAAGACAAAACTACTACTATTTTCCCCTAACAGATCAAAAGTTCTCCTCTCCTTTTCCATCACCTCTAAAAATGGTACTACCATCTCCCCTTCTGACCACATCAAACTTCTTGGTATTGAAATTGACAACAATCTTCACTTTGATATCCACATCTCACAAACCATCAAACTGGTTCACAAAAAATGGGTGCACTATATAGGCACAAAAACTTTCTCTCACACCAAACAAAAGTCACCCTTGCCCAGAGTCACCTCTGTCCACACTACTGTACACAGCACCTATTTTCACCCATATTAGAAAAACTGACCTAAACAAGCTAGAATTCTGTTAAGAATAAGATAGCCAAGTTTGCTACAAACTCCAGTTACAGAACACATCACTATTTTGCACTAAAAGAACTAAAATGGCTAGAGTTACCACAACTACTTAACTACCACCAGGTAGTTACTTCATATAACATCCTTAAGTACCCTGAAAAAAAAACATCTATATCCAATTTCTTACCAATTACACTGCAAATTGGCAACTCCGATCTAGTGACAAATCTCTCATCTGCATCTCCAGGGAAAACAATACTGCAGGCAAAGTGCTCTTTTCCCACATCATTGCTAAAACTGGAATTCCCTCGCCCATTCTCTGACCACTGCTTGTACCACCTCACAATTCAAAAACTCCCTCAAATCACAAACACCTGGTTATGTCCTTGCATCACTTAACCTTTACTCTCCCATTTCCTCCCTTCTTTTTTCAGCTTCAAAGCTACTCACTTTAACTCTCTACAGTATTAAACCCAACCAATAACTCTGGCTATTTGTTGCTGCTTCTCATAGTGAGCGATTGCTCCTCTTTTTGTCACAGTCGTTATACACCTGCACATTAAATGGAATTCCTCACTGTTTCTCCTGGAAAATGTCTTTTTCCAATTTATTTTATATATTTTCAGTGTTAGTTTGGCAAAATGTCTAACTCCATGTTGTATTATTTAAATGAACTTTGTATAACACTGTATAAATTTGCTTCTCTTGTTTTTTCTGGGGGGTTTTTTGTAACAATGTTTCAGAGCTTTTCTCCCCGGGCCTCCGCTGTAAATGGACTTGGTCCAGCTGGAATTTCCCAGTTAACAAATGTAAAATAAAATAAATTTTAAATCAAATAGTTTTATTAGTAGTACAGTAGAAAACTCATTACAGCAGATGTTAAGAGATGTGATGAAATGGTCCAGTACATAAGCAATTACTCTGACAGGGTTAGATTTTCATGTATTTTATTAAGAAATAATATGGTATTTTAAGTCCAACTATTAAAATTATAAATGCATTTTATTTATTTATTTAACATTTGTTGACTAGGAAAGTCCAACTAGACACAGCCTAATCTCTCAATATAAAAACTGCAATGGAGTAGATTAATTTAGGGCAGGGTGAGATAGGCAACTGCCCTGGATTGAAAGTGTTAGGGGGCACAATCAGTTGATCTTGATTGTAATACAGACTTTTAATAGCCAGTATTGTATTTGCAGTGAAACCTGTGTGCTGTAGACCTCTGTGTGTGGTCTAAACTGCAGTAACTGCTTGTTGCTTTGTAGTAGACAGTTTACTACAGTTTAAATGTTAATCTTACCTATTGAAATGGTTAGTACTTAAACTAATGGAACTGGCAGTGCAGCTGAATGAGGCTCAGCAAAAAAAAAATTACTTCAAAACCCAGCAGAATAAAATTAGCAAACCCTTTTAAGCTGAATGATGATAGCCTGCCAGGTGTGACTATATACAGGGTACTGTTTCTTGACATAATAAATAAATACGGTGCAACCAAGGTATTCGTTATGCCTTCTCTTCTCAGATAGAAGTGTACTTCTAAATGTAAAAACTGAAAAGACAAATCTAATCCTAACCACTTCATTCAGCCTAAAGCAGGCAGTTCCCTCTTTTAAATCAAATGTCATTATCAGAGCCCTTGACATTACCTCTAGCTAGCAGCTTTCAATTGATTGCAGTCTCATAACTCTCAATCTGGCAGTATAGAAAGTCTTCAATTAAATGTGAGTCACCATTTATTCTGCAATGAATGTTAATTTATTCAGAAATAATTTTGGATATGCAGTAGTAGAAAATCTTATATCAATAAGTGCTGTAGTTTCCAGTTGGATTGGAAGAAGTTAATTAATGCATAGATAATCTATGCTTCTCAACTATTACCATACCTGTTATCATTAATCTGTACATGAATGGAATAATCATTTTTTGAAGGATAGCTTTCAGACTTATCAGTGTACGCATTTCCTTTTGCTACAAACATATTTGTAAGCAGTTTCTAAACACCATTTTGCTTCAGCTTGGTGACTAAGTTTGGTTATTAGAACAATGATGTTGTTTCCTTATGAATCTATCTACTCTGTGTGACTCTAAGCAAAGCAAATCACTTAGCCTGGCATTGCACCCTGGCAAATGGTGAGTAGGACCACAAAGATCAATGCAACCAAAAAAAAACATACAAATAAATAAGTAAACAACTAAAGTCTAATGACCTGAAATATCTGTATTGCAAGACTGTTCCTTTCTTTTTTTTTCTTCTTGTGGCTGCTTCTGTCTGAATGCTTTCTGGATGTAGTCTCAAATGTCACTGAGAACTGGACTAGAAACTTAAGAAATGAAAAAGAAATGACATTCACATGAACTATTTAGTCATGCTCTTTTAAGGATCTTTTAAATGCTTTAGTACAGTATGATTGGTTGGAAAGGGCGGGCTTGCTGTTGTGGATTGTTTAGTTCTGAAGAAGTCCTTAGTGTTTGGGATGAAAGCACTTAATATTTTGTTCTTTACTTTCATTTTTATTAAAGTTCCATGTTACAGTTTCTACGGTCTTATGGCAGTTACTTCTTTTGCATTTCTGTAGTCTCTAATGTATAATACACCTTATATAGTTTTCCACAAGAAAAGGGTGTTTAAAAATATATCCTATATTCTGAATGTGGTCACTGAATAAACCCCAAATCTATATATTTAAAACACAGGCTTAATTTCTGTTTTTACATTTAATCTTCCTCTATAATTTAGTCGCATTTGTGCAACAGTTGGCTCATTTGTGTGGGGCTTAGGAATACTTGCAATCACCCCTCTGCTGATACATTGTTTTTGGTCATCTAGAAGTTGAAATATTCACTGTTGAGTACTTTTTTACTGTTTTGTTGCATTTATTCTACCTTGTAAAGTCAATACCTGTTAGTTCTGCAGTTATTTTTGGCTTTTTTTGTAAACTATAGTTAGAAAGGTTTGGTTTGCACCCTAGTTGAAGCAGAGGGTAGCAAAGTATTTTCTGATCTTCTGACTGGTAAAAGTACCTGAGAGAGTGATTTTCTATTTTTGGCCTGAGGCTATTTGAAATGTATTTGCTATTTTACTGTCTCTATATATTAGTCACATTTAGTTGGCACAGCTCAATGTTCAGTGACAGTTAACTGTGCCACTTACAGATGCCTTCTTCAGCTATTTTAGAAACCTCAGAAATCTTACCTAACAGCTACTAACATCTTAAATCCATTGAGTATTTTGTAGTTTTGGGGAGAGAAGAATTGTGTATAGACTTGGATTGCTATTTTTATGCAGCCAGTATTACAGTGAAACACTTCTAAACTTTATTGGTACCACTTCCTCAGCAGTCCATGCAAATAAACATCTGGAACAATGGAAGTGTACTTCCCAACTATTTATGTAGCTAGCTTGGTGGAAATGGGCATTCTCAGATAGTATAGCAATTATTAACAACCACCTAATTTTTAAGCAAGCTGACATAATGTGTAGGGATGTAATTATATTTGGTGATATACAGTAGGGCCATCAGTATTTGGTCAGAGAATACCTTGAATGCCAGACACAGGTCACTTAATAGTCTATAAGATACAAAGTATTTTGACAGAGTTTTGAGGTTGTCCAATTAAGACATATTGCCTTAAGCCTTGTATTAATTTAGAAAGGAATACCTAAGGGCTTTCCAGATGTTGCATTTGTATGGACAGATACATGCAAAAGGAGGCATAGATTTTCTTAATTTACTGAAGACATTTTGTTCAAAGGTTAGGTCACTGTTCACATACTCTCGCAACTCTAAGGCAATTATTGTAAATGTAATAATTCCCAGGGTAGATGACGTCACAAAACATATGATAATGCATTTTTTGTCTTTTTTTTTTTTCAGTTTGGAAAAAACCTTCCTGCAGGATAACTAAATCACTGGTGATTCATTAACTGCTCCTAGCATGCAGTCATCTGCAAATTTAGTCAGCCAGTGCCCTTTGGTATCAGCCTTTATGTTACAGAAGGCAATACCAAATGGTAGAGCTCTCAACACTACAGCATGGAGAACTATACTGGTTACTGATCTGTTTGTGGAGGTAGTTTTCCCTATTTTGATCTTCTCAAACCAATTTGTGAAATAGCTGGCAACCCAGAGGATGACTTGGGGGTTATTCCAACTTTATTTAGATTTTCTACTATGCCCAAACGGAGATTGTGTCAAAGACCTTGGGCAGGTCGAGTGTAACATGATGCATCCATCCATTGCTTTGGTGACATTTTCAAAGAAGTCCACCAGGTTGAGCAAGCATGACACATTTTAACCATGACCCAGACTCATGCATCAGAAAAAAATGACAAATGTACAAAGAGCAATGTTAAAGATAAGTGAATTAGCAAACAGTACTCATGCAAATTATTACGTGATACACACTGTAAAAACACTGTTGCACACACATTATAGATATAATACATATTTGCAAATTATATATATATATATATATATATATATATATATATATATATATATAGAGAGAGAGAGAGAGTTGATAGCACAAATATAAGGGATAGTTCATCAGTTGATTCATCATTGTACAACTTACCAAAAGGTGCTGCTGCAAGTGTTTGACTATTAACAATAGATGCTGTGGTATATTAATCATTACCCATAAAGCATTTTCAAGTGCTCTCTTTGAACAGATATTCCTTTAGGTGAAATCTGAAAAGAGATAATGTCCCCATTGTGTGGAAGTTTTGATTGCAAGAAGCTGGTCCAATTTAAGGAGAAGCTTTTTCATCTAAGACTAGTCCATATAGAGTTCTTATTAGTATGGAGTAGTTGGTGCTGTTTCCAAAGGACCATGGTGTAGTCCTGACCATTAATACACTGAGGACTTGTTCTCTAGTGTACCAAGCAGCAGGGTGGGCTTGCTACCCAATGGCAAACAAAGGGAATTGTTTTGGAGCTCACAGTGGTATCAGTGATCTGTAGAGTGAGTGTGTCTGTATATATGTGTGTGTGTGTGTGTGTGTCTTGCAGGAAGACCATATTGCAGTTTGGATAAGAGCACATTACTGGCAACGACTTTGTGTCCTTCCTGTGAGAGAAGATGTAATAATTTGCAGCAACTTTTAACCATGAGAGGGTTTTACTTGCTGCTATCACTGGGTGCAGAATGTTAAATAATTTTCTTGGGTGGCAAAATCCAGGGTACATTTTTGACTGAGCTTGTATAGGTCCCAGGGCCGATAGCCTAGTACCTACCTATGAACCTATGAGCCTATGAACCTATGACATGGAGGCAACTGATGCCCTAGGCAAAAGTGCTCCATGGCGCCCCCCCCACCACACTACCCAGTGCCCCCATCCTGATCTACCTACATTAAATAAATACTGAAAAAGCACTCCTGCTAGAGCGGCGCCCTAGGCGACCACCTAGTTGGCCTATGCCTAAGGCCGGCTATGCAGGGAGGAGTCAAGAGTGGACCAAAATACCTTTGCTGTAGTAATGTAGGGATGAGATTGCCTAATGGATCCTTGAATGTTAGCCTTGTAGTGTTTGATTGACCATGGGCAGGGCCAGTCTAATTTCACTGAGGTTTGGTATGAGGGGTTTATCCAGGAGATGGAAGGGAGTCTGCCCTTAGAGATTCTTCCAAGGTAAACATCAGCTTATTCAGCGACTTCCACTGACACTGAAGGGAGGGAAGTTAGGTTGCCCCAACCAAGTCTAGGAAATGGTTTGCTAGCACATGACTCTTGTTTACTTTACAAGAGGAAAAAAAAGAAACATTGCAGTTCTCAGATGAGGAATACATAGGTCACAAAGTTCTCACCTTGTTCAGAAAATGACTGGGAATGATTCATACCACTTAGGGAAAAAGAAATGTGCAAACCAAATGCATATATAGGAGAAGCTGTTCGGAAAACAAGGATGGAAGGGAAAGAAAACAAAGACCTATATGATACAGAACATAACATTCACTGCAAACAAATCATTAAATTCAGTCAAATTTACATTTAATGTACAGCATAGTATATTCACTGTTGCACATTTAAAATACAGGCACAATATGCACAGTCAGCCTGCAATTTTAAAATCCATCTCTTATGTTAAAAATATCCTTTGTATTACTCTAAGTGCATGTCATGCACACAGGTAAATAAACCAGATTTTCCATGTTACCAGTAAAACTGGTAGATGTACCAGCAACATTATGTAAAAAGTACATTCAAAAGCAATTCAAAAAGCACAACAAATACAGGCAACCAATAGCAGCATTCACTTCAGTTTCATTTAATACACGTTTTAAACTAACTGAACCATTTAATCCAGGTGCAAGGTCAGCCTACAATTTTAAAATCCACCTGTATTCAGCTAGGTCAGTGGCATTTAGAGCATCACCACCTGATATGTTAAAAAGTATCCTTTGTATTACTCTAACTTTAACTGCATGTCATGCACAAGGCTAAATGAACCAGATATTCTGTGTTACCAGTAAGACTGGGAGAATCACCATCATCACATGTAAAAAAGTACATTCAAAAGGAATTTAAAAAGCACAACAGATGCAAGCAGTCAATAGCAACATTCACTTCAGTTTCATTTGCTTTTGCTTTAATACAGGCTTTAAACTAACTGAAGCATTTAATCCAGGTGCACGGTCAGCCTGCAGTTTCAAAATCCACCTGCATTCAGCTAGTCACTGGCATTTAGAGCAGAGAGAGAAAAATGTCCTTTGTGTTACTTTAAATTTAAGTGCATGTTGTGCACATAGCTAATTAAACCAGATTTTCTGTGTTACCAGTAAAACTGGGAGATGCACCAGCAACACATATAAAATACTACATTCAAAAGCAACTTAAAAAGCACAACAGATGCAGACAGTCAATTGCAACATTCATTTCAGTTTCATTTGTTTAACACATGTTTAAACTAATTGAAGCATTTAATTCAGGTGCAGGCTCAGCCTGCAGTTTTAAAATCCACCTGTATTCAGCTAATTCAGTGGCATTTAAAACATCACCACTTCTTATGTTAAAAAATATCCTTTGTATTACTCTAAATTTAAGTGCATGTTGTCCACACAGTTAAACAAACCAGATTTTCTGTGTTACAAGTAGCAAAGCAATATGTCTTGTTAGCAGATGCTCAAAAGTAAAAGAAGGGTCAGTATATGTACAAAAAACACTATTATAACAGAGACCTCCAAAGCAGAAACGCAAGCAACCTCCATCCCCCAACACAACCCAAATGACACATAGCCCACAGACTCAGTGTGCCACTCAACCACAGCCAATAAGGCAAAACAACGTACCCAACACACTAGTCATAGGTGACTCTATAGTCAGGCACACTGATCCCACTCACCAGGCTAAACAAGGAGAAGGTTACTGTCAGCTGCCTGTCGGGTGCCAGGATCCGCCACATAACCCATGCACTCAGGTCACTCCACAACAAGTACAAATATGACTCTGTCATTGTCCATGTTGGTGTGAATGACCTGAGATGTACCTCTTTGGACTACATGAAAAGAGACATGGAAGAGCTCTTCAATCTTGTAGCCCAGGCAGGTATGACCCTAGCCCTGAGTAGCATTCTGCCATCGCCCAGAATGATACCACAGTACAAGGAGAACATGAATGACTTCCAACAATTGGCTAAGCTTCTGGTGTCATTCTAAGGGGATCCAGTATCTGTCTGCTTGGGATGACATGGTCGACAGACCATGATGCTTTGCCACAGATGGCCTGCACCTGTCGCCCCTGGGATTCCAGATACTGGCTAAGGCTCTTGCTGCCCCTATAGTGTCTTTTTTAGGCAGGGTTCAAATAACAAATTCACCACCATAACAGGAACAGGCAAGCAAAAACTGAGGGTAATGCTACTCAATGCTAGAAGTCTAAATCTCAAAATGCACTCACTCGAGGCACTCCTTAAAATGGAGAACAACGATATCTGTGCAGTGACTGAGACCTGGTTCAAGGCTCCAGAGAGCACGACTGCACTACCAGGCTATAACTCATACCACACTTTTCGGCCGTGTAACCTGGACCAAAACACCAAAGGTGGAGGTGTGTCCATATTCATTAAGGATATCCACACCTCCAGGCTAGATGCTCAGCATAATGCATCCAAGGTTATCCAAGTGCAACTAACTCTGGGAAAAACTGCCATCCAAATTGTAGCTTGCTACTGGTCCCCCACCATGCCCCAGGATTCCCACTCCTCTTTTCTTGATGTACTGGAAAATATTATGGTTCAACCAAACACCCTAATAATGGGCGACTTCAACTACCCCACCATTAACTGGGAAAACTACTCATGCACCAACTCCTTAGCTCAACGCTTTCTGGAATTCATAAACTCCAATTCCCTAGATCAATTTATCCACTCCCCCACAAGGGGCAACAATATCCTAGACTTGGTCATTACCAACATGAGTGACTGGTGTTCCACACCTGATGTCAACTCCTCATTGGTCCGATCCGACCATAAGCTTATCACCCTTGCCATCCATATCCTGCCCCCACCCCCCATTAAGGAAACCACAGTAAAAAATGTCTTCAAAGCCAACTTCATGCTTCTTAAGACTGAAGTGGTGAACTTCATGACACCCATGCAGATGGACAATACAGAAATGCTTTAAAATGATGGTCAAAAAGCATATATCATCTTGTCTGCCTGCATCTTTTGATCCTTTACAGTTTTCTTACAGACCAAATTGCTGCACTACAGATGCTGTATCCCTGGCACTACATCACACGTTGAACCATTTTGAAGACAAAAATTGCTACATATGTATGCTGGTCATAGACTTCTGCTCAGCCTTCAACACTGTAATACTGTAGCATCTGTTGTCTAAACTAAGTCAACTAGGCATAGGAAATACACTCTGCAACTGGATCCTAGACTTTCAGAACAACAGGTTCCAAACTGTTCGAGTTGGCAAGAACCACTCACGATGCATCACCTTAAATACAGGGGTCCCACAAGGCTGCATGCTAAGTCCACGTCTCTTCACAATACTGTCCCATGACCACTTTGCAGAACTTCAGACAAATCCCCTAATCAAGGTGCTGACAATACCACCATGATCTGCCTCATCAGGAATGATGATGAGGGGGCATACAGAGAGGAGAGCACCGACAACAACCTAGCACTAAATGTTGACAAAACAAAACAAATTAATGTTGACTTCAGGAGGAAGCAAAGGTCCCACGCACCCATCACTATCAGTGATACAGTAGTGGATAGAGTAAGAAACACCAAATTCCTAGGGGTGCACATCTCAGATGACCAAAGCTGGGCAACAAACACCTCTAGCCTTGTAAAGAGAGCTCAACAATGTCTCTACTTCGTCTGGAGACTACACAGAGCAAACCTCCCCTCCCACATCCTCATGGCCTTCTACAGGGCCAAAATTGAAAGCATACCAAGTAACAACATCACAGTCTGGAATGGAAACTGCTCATACATAGACTGGAAATTATTAGAGAAGGTTGTAAAGCAGGCCAAGAAAATAACAGGATCAAACACCCAGTCCTTGCAGGACCTTTAATCTTGCAGATGTTATGGCAAGGTTGTGAAAATGATAAGGGACAGGTATCATCCTGATGATGGACTGTTTCACCTCCTGGATTCAGGGAAATAATACAGAAGCATCAGCTGTAGAACATCAAGATTCAAAACTAGTTTCTTTCCACAAGCGATCAGACTGATGAACAACTAGCCTTAACAATGTCAACACTCCCTCATTACATGAGAACATTATAAGTGCAATATGACTGTCTTTACTGTCATATAATTAAATTATTCTTTTTATCTAAGTTGTGCAATCTGAACTAAATTATTACTTGGACAAGTACAGGAACTGTGAATTCTGGTATGTTGATATCCTATCTATAAATTACCTGTGTGTGTATTTATATATGTACTGTCTAGAATTTCTTCCATTATATGCTTCCTTCACTCTCTTGTGAAAACTGTTTTCAAGGCACATGAGCCTGAAGGAATGAAATTTCATTCAGTGATACACTGTATTTGTTGATTTGAATGAAAATAAAGTTTACTCTGACTTTGAATTTGACTTTGAAAAAGTTTGTCATCTAGCACTGAAGCAGACTTCATTTAGTCTGTTTCAAGCTTCTTACCTGTTTTATAATAAACAACTTCCCTGTTTTTTCGCCATGGATGAAACTGTCTCAGTCAGTCATGTTTCCACTATAATTGAGAAATCCTTGAATCTGGCTGAGTTAATTTCCAAGGAAATATCTAAAAGATCCAAGGAAGTCATCCTACCACTGTAAACGTCCTGTATTTTACCCATCATTGAATGTAATGCTGCCCTTGGTATGTGCAAATCAAAGTAATGAAAGAGCAAACTGGTAAAAACTACTGAACAATAAACAACAACAACAAAAAAAAACAAAAAAAATGGTAGGCAGATACAGCGTGAAAAAACTTTACTAAAATATAAAAATATAAAAATCAACTACTTCATCAGATCTAAATTAAACACACATTGCAATTTCTTTTTATAGGCTAATGTTTTAAGCCATGTGACTTCAATAAAGGCTTGATAGGTATGAACTCATTTAACCCTTTCCCTCTCGTTGCTTGCAAAATAGTCATCCATTTTATTTTCATACATTCGGTATGTGTCCAGATATCACCTCCACTTGAACTAATTTTGCAAGTCTCCAAGACCATAAACTTAAAATAATGGTTAGTCCCATCATAATTAATATACTTGAAGAGAGCATTCCTATATTTTAACTTACTTATACAGTAGAGGTGTTCCCTAATATGATCACTCAAACAACAGTTGGTCTTACCAACATAAAATGCTTTACAAATTTCACAGGAAGCTAAATAAACTAGGTTACACATGTTACAGGTGGCATAAACCTTAATATCAAAAATGCGTTCAGTATCTGGATGCATAAATCGATCTTCTGTTCTAATATATTACACATGTTGCAGTGATGACAGGGAAAAATACCAACACTACATGTATTAGAACTTCGTTGTGAACACAGAAGTGGCTTATAGCGCAACATATTTTTAATATATGGACAGTTCTTATAGCAAAAAGAAGGTGAGCTACCCAATGTCTCTTTACACTTTTCATCAGACAGTAAAATTCTCCAGTGTTTCTTAATTATGTTGTAATGTGAACTGGTATCATTGGAGTAAGTAAGACACATGCGTAGAGGATAAGAAAACTCACTGTCATTCTCGCTAGCATGATTAGAAGCATTTCCAAAAATTGATTGAGTAGAAGTATCTCTTAGGGAGATAGTATCATTTTGTACTGCTGTGATCTCAGTCTCTTTATAACCTCTCTTTACAAAACTTTTAAAACATTACTCTTAACATGCTTAGGATGTATACTCTTGGCATGTATAACATTATTAGTTTTACAAGGATTATTATATAACTTTATATCTATGCCTCCTGGTGTCTTTGTCACAGTAACATCCCAAAAACAATCTGTTCATATGAATATTCAAATGTAAAATGAAGAAAACCAGTGGTGCTATTCAGATATTGTAAAAACTCACATAATGTTTCATACGTGTTACCCCATACAAAGAATACATAGTCCACAAATCTGCCATAGTATAGAATGAACCATGAAA
Organism: Protopterus annectens; assembly: GCF_019279795.1. Lineage (NCBI taxonomy): Eukaryota > Metazoa > Chordata > Ceratodontiformes > Protopteridae > Protopterus > Protopterus annectens. The sequence goes on from NC_056726.1 coordinate 1,920,160,385, forward strand.
AGATGTTGTTGCTGTTAAACACATATTGAGTTTCCCATTCTGCCAGGATGATATTAGCATAACTATTAACACACATGGTGCCCATGGCAACCCCTGTGCATTGTAGATAGAACGTATCTGTGAACACAAAAGCATTATGTTCTAAGATAATTTCTAAGAGAGTACAAATTAGATATATCTTATCATTATTGTACTCAAAATGCTGACTTAAGTATAGTCTCACAAAATCAATACATATTGTGTTGGGAATGCAAGTAAAAAGTGATGCTATATCCATTGTCACTAGTAAGGCATTTTCCTCATACTGCATAGTAGACCATTCACATAGTCTATGGAGAAAGTGTGTGGTGTCTCTTAATATAGTATCAACCTTGTCAAGAATCAGATGTAATTGTTTCTCAATGTATACAGACAAAGGTTCAGTGGCCCACCTCCTGCCTGAAACTATAGGTCGCATTGGTGGATCAATGGGGTTTTTATGAATCTTAGGGAGTCCATATATTTGAGGTATGGTAGGATTCTCTACTAAGAAATAATGGTAAAGTGACTTACTTATCAGACATTCCATTAGTAAGTTTTCTATATAGGAATGTATTTTCTCAGTCAGTTTCATTGTCTGAAATTTGGTAAGCTCAATATACATATCACCGGCATTAAGCATACTTTCCATAACATTAATATAATGTAAATAATTAATTACAACTATTCCACCTCCTTTGTCAGCTGGGCAAAAACAGATGTCATCACGTGTTGTCAATTCTATCAAAGCAGAAAATTCCTCATGACTCATATTCCTAAATATTTTACCATGTCTACTGCTAAAGTAGTCATCATAAATATCATCCTCACACAACGTAAAACAAAATCAAAGCATAATGCTCAAATGAAGAAGCCACAGATATTTCTTATCAAAGTTATATTTCTTCAACTATCCAAATTAGTATGAGTCTGCTTTTACTAGGCAGCATAGCAGCTGGCCCAAAGTGACCTGTGTTTGCTTTCTGAGCCATGGAAGATCCAGTCCTTTTTGACCTCCTATTTCTTCACAAAACTGGTTGGTCCAGAAATACCCACGTTAAAGAAAGAAGGCCAGATTCAATAAAGCCTACACTAAGTGTATACGATATGTATTCAAGCACATCCCTACCATATTTTTTGTGCTTTCTAGTCACTAAGAAATAATTTGCTAAGGGTACATGTAGTCTACACTTTGTAGTAACCTTTATGAATCCCTGTTAATATTTAAAGCTGCAAGAAAATCAGTAGGAAAACTAAAATTAGGAGGAAGAAGGTATGTGTTATGCCTGTCTTGTCTGTTCACTCAGGAATGTGTGCCCTTAGTGTAGGTGTCATTAAATCCTGGGGAGAAATCTACACCAACAAATAAACAAGACTCAATGTAAACTATTCCCAGTCTATGGAATAAATTACCAGTATGTGTTGAAGAAACTGATACTTTGGCAACCTTTAAGGATAGTCTTTATGACTGGGTCAGTTGATATCAATTTGCACCAGGGCTGTTACCATGTACAGACCTGTACAAGTCGGGAGATGAGTAGTAGTAAGAGCATAAAAAATGTGACAAGAGGTTTTAGGTTTTTCTACTTAATGGTATACATAGTAAGGCATTTTATGATTATTTTCCTAATATTACTTCTATGTTCCTACACTCGATGTTCTGTTGATCTTCCAACACTGATTCAGATCTCTGTTAGTTTGCGCTACAGCTTTTTTTTCCAGTTTAATAATAATAAAGGCATGCATGTCCCATTTCACCTTATGGAAGACTTATGGAAGTCTATCATCTAGTATACCTAAACTGCATTTACCCCTTACTAGCTGAGCAGTTTTCAAAGTCCAGGTGAGATGCTGTCACTCCTGGGATTTTCATTGGAGCATACCTAAATTACATTGACTCAGTATTGTTCAAGCAGCTTTAAAGAGATGGATACAATGCAATGACTCATAGTTTGTTGCATTTACTTACTCTTATGCAAACATTATCTGCTATGTGATAAAATGCACTAATCTAATATTCAAGTTGCAGTAATACCCTTCTGTATCCCATAATAGCCGTAGGTTTGAACAGTGGTGCAGCTAGAGTTTGTGCCACCCGGGACTGTGTTTGAGTTTGCTGCCCTTCCACCTTACAAAATCATGGTCAAATGGGGCTCCACATACTCAGCCACCTCCCCCGCAGCCATTCCAGTGTACCGTTGCTTGGCTATTTCTCCCCAATTACCATAAACACTATAATGTGCATAATGTTTCATGTTTTACTTCTACAGTTATTTGGATTTAATTTAAAACGTTTATTTTAAATTTTATAACACAAACACTGATAGATATCTGCTAAACAAAGCAATATAGTCTCACAATGAAAACAGACTTAGCATTAAAACTTCTCTGCCCTTGAAATTCCCATTCATTGAGAAAGCATTGAAACAAACATTCAAAAGAAAATGCATCTGGACAGTGGTAGATGAAGTTTATCTTTGGGCTGTTTTCAAATCATAGGCCTCTTGCACACAAATTTAGGACCATGCAAACATACATGTGTTCTTTGATTCACCTTCTTGATTGTATTAAATTATATTCCTTGTATAATACAGCACACTTCTTAGATCCTGTTTTAAATTTATTGTTTTGAACATTTTTCCAGTAAGCAATGAAACAAAATGTATGAACCAATAATGAAAAAAACCTGCCCAGTTCAGAACATTTCCATCATAAAAGTCTACTCAGACTTCTGTCATTAGAATCCATCGATATCAGTAAATATGCACAATGTTTGCAGAAGTAAAAGTCATCTAAATAATTCCACATTAAAGAGCTCTGTAACTAATGAAGAGGTTGTTGCTAGCAAAAACTTTATATTTCATTGTTTCATCTACAAATAAAGTGCCTGTTGCCCATGAAGAATAAATTGCCTATTTTACATTAAAAAAGGTACTGTAAGCTTGTAATATTGCAGTAGGGAATGAATGGCAAACTGATAACAGGTTCATAGTTACTAGGTATCGCCTCCAGAGGAAGATATTCTCATGACTCCAGCATAAGCAGCAATCCATCTACATACTGTTAGAGTAGAACCCGCAGTCGTCTGCATCAAAAGCAAGTATACTACCTGTTGTGCTACTAATAATGCTTTGAAATATTTTACCACAATAGTGATATAATTTGCTAAACAACAGTTGCATCTTGCAAACAGACTTGGCATAAGCAGCACTAAGCGCTTTCCCTGAAGCTCTCAGTTCCTTGTAAAATGCACTTGACACTCAACTATATCTCTCAACTTTGCAGCTCAAAAAAATCTGGAAAAAGCCAAAATTTATGGAGGGGGGAGGGACAATACAATAGCCCAAAACCAGTGACACATCTTGAACATTGCTTGTATAATCTTGGAAAGTTCTTAGAATAAAATGTTTTTGTGTTACCATGCACTTCCTGAAAGATAGGAAGACTGAAACGTAAATAGCTGTCATTATTTAATGTATTCAGTCCTCACTGATTTGCCAGAAAACCACAAATTTTAAGAGGAACAGACCAAAAGTAAGAGCCAAGCTCCAGACATTCTGTAGACTGAGTGGTGATAGGGGTAGAGTATTCAGGGTCTTGTTTCTTGTACCCAAGGTCCATGGTTTGAGCATGAGTAACACTAACCACCAGTTATCCCTAACTGGGGCATTTTAGACTGCATTTTAAACTGGACAGTTCTTAAAGAAGAATGGCCTTACAAAACAAAACAGTATTTTTTTAAGTAAATGTGACAAAAGACTGCCCCCCAGCTACGGCATTGAGTTTGAGTCAGAAAATCATGTACTACAGGAGCATAAACACTCCTAAAACCTAGCACATCCGTAAGACTGGCTGAAGACAGTTGTAAAGTACCAAACAAAACATTATAGATACAGAACTGCAGTATATTTCTTTACAAATCTTGTAATTTACTTGTGCTATCATCTGAGAGACAATCCTGCCACTATAGTTATTTTCACTCTTTAGTTTTCATATTTTGTTTCATTGAAACCTGTGGAATGCAAAATAAGGTTAGTGCATTTTTTACCAAATGAAGTGGATAATAGAGAGTTGTTTTCATAATATCTTGTGATATCACAACATTTCCCTGTCGCTCAATTCCTACTGTGTATTTGAATTGCAGTTACAGCTCCACACTGATTCATTCATTACTATATGTAAGGACTAAAGTGGTTTGCAGATAGTATAGTGGTGTTAACCAGGTAGATTTATCTGACTGTACACCTTGCTGTTAGGCAGCTGGTTATAACATCTGTTAAGTTAGATGTATTAGTTTCACATTTCCTTGCAGGAGCTCCAGTACTACTCGGCTTTAGTTATTACTCACGCTTGCTTGCTCACAATACTCCAGTTTTCATGCCAAAGTAAAATTTATGATGGTTGTTGACAACACAATTCGGTAAGAAACAATCTAGTACCATAGTAAATACTTTCATGTAACCTACAGAGGCCAAAATATATAGTTTACATTTTTAATGTCAAGAGATCACTAGAACATCTCTAGAGCTATTTTCCAGAACCTATATGCTACTACACCTACCACATAAAATGAAAATTGTCTTTTGGAACAATGAGGACATTTTAAAGTTAAAATATTAGATACAGTCAAAAACTGCAACATCAGGGATGTGCATAACAGAAACTACTGAACTACAAAAACAAAAAACAAAAAAAAAAAACATATCTTTCACCTTTCCAGGTAGAACAGTGATGGGATTATTTTCAATTCTAGTTTATTCAACAATTGGGGAGGTCATTCAACTCACTTCCACGCTTACATGCAAGATAACTGATTCTGTGGATTCAGAATCATTGTTAAGTTCCTGAATGCAACTTCCTTAAAATGCATTTCAGTGAATGACAGAAAATGAGGTGCACTGAAACACAAGATTGCATAAAAGCTATAACATAGAATTAAAGGCTCACTTTTAATATAAAAGAATACCTCCTTTCCTTCCACCTCCACAGGTGTAAACTGCTTACCCCCAAACACTTCATCCCTGCTTCTTTACTATAAAGATTCTCAGGCTGTAACATTTAAATGTACAAGAATATATTATCCTGTTCATATTATTGTCATGCATCTGAGTTGTAATAATAAAAGGTTGTAATGCTGTAGGCTGCATTTCCCATATGGGAAAATATCATTCTTTCATGTTGAATTTACATATACATTCCATTTTATGCTTTGACATGTGGCTTTTTAGTTTTACAGAATCACTAATCAAGCAACCTGCTTTTGCCTTTTTTTTGAGAAACGTTATGGCTACATGCTATGAAACAATCAACTTTACATGTTCAAACTAGTAGGCAGAGTTTTGCACATATATGAACATCCCAAACCTCCGTTCCTGTCCTTGAGGTTTAACATTAATAGAAATCACTCTCTGCTCATAAAGGACAACTTTACTAAAATAATTTGCTTGAGTAGCACAATCAACAAAATTAATACAGGCAGTTGGTATCACTGTAGATGAATTATCTATTGAACTGTTTGCAACTTAACAATCATTATACAGCACAGTCTAAGGGCTCACTTAATATAGATTAGCTATGTAACTATATGAGGATAACCTAGGGTCGATTTACAACAGTTGTACTACAACTATGTCAGTTTCACACAAGAACAGACTGCTGGCATATACTTTGGCAATGGCTTCCTTATTTAACTTCAAATTCTTACATGACCTTGTATTTTGATTTCTGAATACAGGGCTAGATGTTCTCAGCCTCACAGTCTAATTTCTACTTCTACTATATTTCATTATATCATTCACCATTCCATTCTGGAATGTTTGTCAGTTTTAGTGCATCAAACAAATTATTCCTCAACAAACATGGGGCAAGACAAGCATATTAATTTTTGTATGTTGTAAGCCCTGCTACAGCCATGGGTCTGGGGTTCTTCTCCTGCATACTCTCCTTCCTTAGGTATACCAGCTCCATGGTCAATCGACATAGAGAGGTAAGCAGAAACATCTTATTATAACATGCACAGTGGTCTCACACAAGCAGTGATCCTCTAGTACCTAAGTAAGTATAGTTGCATAAACCATAAGTTCATCTTTCAAAAGGCATCTAGTTAATTCCATACATCTAAAATAGAATCCCACCATCACCAAAAAAGCATACCCCAATTAAAAAAACAAGAGTTTGATCAAATGGGTTCATTGAAACATTTCACTAAACAAGGAATAATACCCTTTCATTCCAGAGTAAATGGAACATACATAAAATGGGATAAAAAATATTTAATAGCACCTACGTTAAACTCCTCTTCCATAAACTCAAACCTTGCTCTTCTTCTGTAGACAACCTACCTCCACTCTTTCTTAGACTTGCCACAAACACTATAGCCTACTCTGTATCCATACTCATCAACTGTTCTCTTTATTTATTTATTTGCAGTTTGTTTACCAGTATGGTCCATTGGGCCATGAGGAGCCCATTTTCAATGGAGTCCTGGGGAGAAAAACTCCAGAATAATATAAAAAATATAAAAGTTCAAATTACAAAATACAAAATACTAATATATCTTGCCTAATTCACTGTCCTCTTACTATGGAAACAGTTCTTTATTATACCTATCCACAAAGGAGAGAATCTGCTAATTTTGCTAAGTACTGCCCCATAGCTATTTTATCTCCACTTTCCATGATACTAGATAAATGTGTTCACAAACAAATCTTGAATTATCTGCTACTTCAAAACTTACTCACCCCTACCCAACATGGATTATGTCCTAACCACAGTACCTATACAGCTTTAATCTCCTTTTACCACTACATCTCCCTTGTTAGAAATAACAACAAATCGGTCTTCTGCCTCTTTCTTGACCTCTCTAAAGTCTTTGACACTGTCTCTCACCCCATCCTCCTCTCCAAACTATCTGACCTCAACCTATCTTTCTCAACCATCTCCTGGTTCTCCAGCTAACTCTCCAGCCTACACCAATTAGTAAAATGCCTTTCTGTTCTATCTTCCTTCCTTCCCATCCAAAAGGGATCTATCTTTGGCCCTCTCCTCTTCAACATCTTTACAAATAACCTCTCTACTTCCTGACCACTTTCCCTACTGTCACACAATGTGTTGATGACTATATTATCATCTTTACTGCTGCTACCATCTCTGATCTACACACCCTCACCCACAATCCCTTCAACACCATAGAAAAATGGCTAACAACTAATTTATTCTCAACCCCCAAAAGACAAAACTTATGTGATTTCTTCCCAAATGTCTCTCTCACAAAAGAATGTACTGTCTCTATCACATAATCTAACAACACCATTATCAATGGAGAACCCCAAACAAAACTCTATGGGGCCATCATTGATGACTTGCTTACATTTGATCTCCATGCCCACCATTGCATTAAAAAACATCAAAACTATGACTACTCTACAGAAATAAAAAGTTCCTTACCAAAGATTCTAGAGTCTTACTTGTTCATTCCTATCTTATCCCCAGCCTCCGCTATGGCTCACAAATATTAACTAACCTAAAGGCCACTCTATGGGCCAAACTCAAAAGCACCTATAACAAAATTGCATGATTTGCTTCTAATCAGTCCCCAAACTCACATCACTGTCTTTCACTTTCTGCCTTAAACTGGCTTGAGTTCCCCCATCAACTTCAACTCTCACAACTCCCTATCATTTACTCCATTCTTTGCAAATCCACTGTCTGTCCTAGCATCTCTTCTATGGTTACTCTCTATACTACAGCTAGAGCTCTCAGAAACTCTAACCTACAACACCTGGAAATCTTTAACGCCACCCACCAAAAAAAAAAAATTCATCCAAAACATATATGCCTACTCCTCTGCTCAACACTTCCCCTGACATCAGAAAAATAACAACTACACAAGAATTCAAAAAAGGCCCTAAAACAATATGTACATAACCCAATTTGTAACTGTAACTCCTAGCCAATTTCTAATAACTCTGTCATTCACTTATCTACTCTGCATTGCTGCTGTTCCTGCCAATTGCCATCAAATGTCTGATGCTATCTCCCTACTGAGCATCTTGTAAAAATATTTCTATTCTGTAATCTCCTTTTCAGCTGATTTGTTGTTGATATTGTATAATTTGTAAATAGCTGATCCACTGTTTCAAGAAACTGCTGTGTTACACAACTTGTCCCAAAATATCAGGGTCATTGCCTCTCCTCACTGCACTCTTATCATAAAGTGTACATAGGCTTACTACTCCTCATATTGTAAAATGTACTTGGGCTTATTACCCTTCTAGCATGCATATATTGTGTTACCTACTGTATTTAACTCTTGTACTATGTACTTTTTCATTATTGTTTGTCTTAATAATTATTTGTGCTATTGTGGAACTTTTCTCCCCGAACCTCTGTTGAAAAGGGGCTTTTGCTCATTTGGATACACCCGGTCAACAAATGTCAAATAAATAAATAAATGAATTAATAAATCCTAGTATCTCAAAACACACCAGTTTGTTGGCTGTATCTACTCTTCTATAAGTTTCCACAAAGGGCAAAACAAGAACAAAATGGAAAAATTGCATTTTGATTTACATATCCAAGGCAGATGGCACATTTTGTTGGATAATGTGGGATTTTATCAACCTGTAGTCTAGTTATTTCCTTTGGACAATGGTATTTTTAGTGCTAATACAACATAAATGCAGCAACTATATATAGAATGCAAGAAGGTCAGATATGAAGACTAGGGCCACAGTGCTAACCTCAAATCACATAGAGCTGGTTGGTACCACTCCTGCTTCTGGATAAAGCCAGTTTGAATTGCAAAGGTCAGATTTTTTTTTTGTTATTGTGAAGAGGGTTATGGAAGGCAGGCAAATGAAAATTAATGCATAGCCTATCCACAACACACTGAGGCCATTATGACCATGTGCAAGAATGAAAACATATTCAGTTCAACCATTTCCCTTAGTGCAATGACCTATCTATATATAATTATCTGCATCAGTATTCTATTCTCCAAGACATGACATGGCAAAGCAGTTAATCATTTCACTAGTAAATATTACATCCAAAAATCCCCCCTGGAATAGTTAGCCTTTTGGCATTCATTTGTGTGTTTTGCATTGGTGGAGTACACCAAGGATTTGTGCAATAGTCCCATGTAACTTCATGGTCCTTAACTTAGCTGCCTTAATATAGCACAAAAAGATGAAAATCTGGACCTAGCTGACACTAAATTGTACTACCACTAATAACTCTGTTGCTAAATCCAAGCTTCATTCTTATGACACCCGTCAGTTACAGATCTCACCTCCTTATGTCATTGGACACAAAAAATTAAGCAAATGTATGTGCAATGACATTCTGGTGCAGAATTCTGTCTTATCTCTTCCCCTGTCACAAGATGATTTCATCAAAGGTCTACTGCATATCATCTTCAGTCTATCCGCACTGATGTACATGTTGTCAAAACTAGCATCATTTTGTCTGAAGACATCAGTAATTTAAAAAAAGAAAGGCTTTCTTTGGAAGTAGTTAGTCATCTCATCCAGATAAAAACTTCTACAAATGACATGAATTCTCTAGATCACCATATCAACATGTCAACTCTTTTTTATTACATTATTGGCTTTTCTTCTTTTCAGAAGCACCAGGTAAAGGTATACCTCATCTCATTAGTGCTTAAATTGGTTATAAGTCATTAATCCATAATTACCAGGTGTAGATCAGACAAAAAATATACTCCTCTAATTATGAATCTGGCCTGAACTGATCTTTCTGCAGTGATTTTGTACATCCTTGTCTAATGTCCTTATAGCAAACTCCAACTTATTTAAATAACTAACTTACTAATTAGCTAACTAATCAACTAACTAACTTCTCATACCAGTTTCATGATATACTCTTTCAGTCATATAGAAAAAAGCACAGAATTTAAAATATTACATCTTCCTATAAGAACATCCCGATCTGGTTGCATATTTACCCAAGCAGGACAATGGACTCACAATAATATCCACAAAAGATGAAAACCAAAAGGTATACAAACGTTTATTGAAATTCCACAAACAACGATATTCCACTGTTAAGCGCTTTCACCCGGTCCAAATACCAGGCTTCATCAGAACAGTGAGCATCATATTCAAACAGCTTTAAATAGCAGTAACAGGTCATATGACTACACCATTACCGTCAATAAAAGTGCATTACATTATTAAAACAAACAGCGATCCCTAAATTATTTGTAATATACTAACCATGCCTTTGAATTCCTAATTAAAAAATGCTAAATAAATAATAAATACAAATACAAATTAAAAATGATTTTATTGGCGGTAATGGTCTTCTTTTGTGGATATTATTGTGAGTCCATTGTCCTGCTTGCCATGGTGTTAGCGGAGGTCTTGGTACGTGTGTTTTGGTATTTCCCAAGCTATTATTTTTAAGACGTTACTTCACCTTAGTTTGCAACCCATTCAATAATTAATTGTTAAAGAAATTGTAGGCATGAAATTTAATGCATCTCCCTTTGGAGTAAAATAAGCATTCATTTAAGAGTTTCACTCAATGAAATGTGTACTGTATATGCCAGGCCACTTTAATGTAAAATTCATTAAGATTCATACTAATTCTTGATCCAGCAGTTTTCTTAACTTGCTAATTGGAATGTGAGGTTTCTATTTTTTTCTGATATTGCTCTTTGTATTATTTCTTTGCCACCAATTTTGTCCATTTGCAGTTTGATCTCTTTGGGCATTAATAATATGTGAGGGGTCATTATTTTTACTTTAACTACAACTAAAAATATATATTCCAGTTGATTCTTTGAATGTGTTAGTTTCCTGGGTTCTTTGCTTTAAAACAACCTCATTATTGAGATAATCTTAGGAAACACATGATATTCTGTTTTACCCATATCAATAAGGGGATAAATATTTTCCTGTGATTAATTACACTAGAATAGGTGAGTAATAATACTGTGCAGAAAGTTTTGCCTGCAGATCATTCTGTTTCAATGGTACTAATTTGATTTCTATAATTTAAGAATTTGATAGGTATTGCACTATGAGATTAATTAACAGAATCTATAGCATGAGCTATATATAAAAGTGCCACCTCTAGTTTACCTGTCACTTCAGTGCTTGCTCTGTGTGTGTGTGTGTGTGTGTGTGTGTGTGTGTGTGTGTGTGTGTGTGTGTGTGTGTATGTGTGTGAGAGGGTATATAAAGACCTTCAAAGCATTTATTTTAAAAATAAACATATATTTGACTCATTCTTTTTTTGAAACACAAGAAATGCATTATTTATTTTTGCTCCATATTCTTCTAATTTGCTTGACAGATCTAAAAACGTTATAAGGAGTATCTTTTTTATCATAGAAAAGTCTGTTATAAATATCTGTGACAGCAGTTTCTGGGGTGCCTACACTGAAGGCAATGACTGCAATGTTAACTTTTATGTCCAAGAATGTATTCTTATTTTTTAATTTTCATTTTTAATTAATTTTATGTCCAAGAATTTATTCTCCCTACTTCTTTGACTACAATTATTGATTAAATATGTTCATGATTCCTGAGAACTTCATATTCAGTGAAGATAATATAAAAATATTTGATTTGAATACCATCTTTCCAATAAAACAGATGCATTCTTATTTCTGGTATTAACTAGATTTTAAATTAATGAACTGTATAAGGTGTAATGTCAAATTGCTGTACAGTTAGATAACTGACTAAAACAGATGGGGAAAGAAAACTGTGAAAATGCAGACCAGTGTGAGCAATCCAAACAAAGAGGTCCAGTAAGGCATTGATTTTCTCTGTATATATTTTAAGCAGGTTTGCCATAGCAACATGTTTCCTCCTAGATATTAGGCACAATCTGAAACACATTTTAAATGTTTTTGTGGTAGGTGGTTTGGTTTTTCTTAATATATTAAGACTAGTGCTGAAGTTATTCAAAACTCTAACTTTTATCACTAGCTATTATTTACACTTTATCTGTAGACTTAAAGAAAATTATATCAGTGCGATTACATTTTAGCATTTAGCAAATTCTATTGATTTTCTTAATCTTATCTGTTTCTAAATTAAATTTTCTGTTACAGAATGTGTGTGCATTCAAATATTGATAGGATATATATGCCTAATGATTTGATTTCTAAAATAGAAAAATGTAAAAGTGATAACATATTCTTTAACTGATGACAATACAATCAGTTATACAGCAATAATCAATCCAAGAAAATTTGCTTCTTTCAATAGACCACCAGTTTATATAACAAAGTGAAAAGATTTTTAGAGAGTAATTTCTAACAGAAATACAACAATTCATAGACATCAATAATAATGGTGACATTTTTGATATAATCTTATGGGGCTTGATGACAGCATATTTATATGACAAAAGCCTCTACTTGGTATTATCACTAGAAAAAAAATGAGAGAAAGAGTGATATGAAGTGCAAGAAAAGAGAGACACCATTAAAAATATAAAATGACAGAAAGGTTTATTATCAGAAATGAAAATAAAAAAAAACTTGAGTAAAGAGTTTCAGAAAATCCAACATAACATTTCCATTAATTTAAAAAATCAGATTGCATTCTTATTCTCCATAGTCTTGAGGGTCACATTAGTAAGCTGTTTGATCCAAAGTAATCACATCATTAGTATGTCTACCCAAGTAGTAATACAAATATATGGATGTGAGAAAAATTCTGGATCATATTAAAAAAAGAAGAAAAAAACACTATGAAAAATATCAATGCACTGATTAATAGTGTGGAAAATGAAAAAGAAATTTGTACCTTTTTAGAATGGAATGTATTAAAATTTTAAAGAAGTAAATAAGAAAAAATAAATTATGTTTATATTATAGAAATAGAGGAGCTAATTTAAAAAATAGATGAGAGAATGCAGAGCTCCAGGTAACGAGGGCATCATTCCCAAATTATATAAAATATTACCTCACAATCATTTATCTCTTTTACAGAAAATGCTCAGAGAAACACAACTGCATTCCCAAACTGCCTGATGTGTATGTTTTAAACTGAGAAAAGATAAAACCAGGAAAGTGATTTAATGAAGCACCAGTTAGAAAAGCTAAGTACCCCAGTGCCCTGCCATTTGAATCAGATAAACAATTTCTAGATTGAAAAATTCCATATTAATTTAGGCTTTATAAATGGATAATTACTGATCCTTCTTCAGTCAAACAATTTTTCCCCTATGTAAAATAGCCAAATTTTCCCTTAAACTGATTAAAAAGGTGAGCAAGGACTAAAATTTAATAGAAAACAATAGGACAATAGCTTTATTAAACAGGGATTATAATTTTCTGGCCAAAATAGTTAATAATTATATTTGACCAAATTTGGCAGAGCTGGATTATTCGAATCTTTTTTTTTTCCAGTAACAACTATGACCCTTGTTTCACAAAATTTTGAAGCCATTCAGTTACATGCTCAAAATGGAAAAGGAGAAATTGGCCAACTGAAATCAGAATTCTCTTCAACAGATGCACATAAGGACTTTGATACAATGAACAGAATCTCTTTGTTTTAATTAAGATTAATAAATATACTTGAAGAAGATTAGAATATTGCACAAACACTTCATTTCATATGAATGTTATTAACAATGTCCTCCAATTTTTGTATATATATATATATATATATATATATATATATATATATATATATATATATATATATATATGTGTGTGTGTGTGTGTGTGTGTATATATATATATATATATATATATAGATAGATAGATATATGTATACACACACACACACACACACACACACACACACACACACACACATATATATATATATATATGTGTGTGTGTGTGAGTATATCTATATCTATATATCTATATATATATATATATATATATATATATATATATATATATATATATATATATATATATATGTACATACATATATAGAGAGAGAGATTTTTTTTATTATTTCATTTTGCATATTTTAAGATATTTATTTAGGTATTATTAATGGATTTTAATTGTTTTTAAAAGTTGATAATTATATGCATTTTTTATTTTATCTATTAATTTTCTTACTGCTTTTCGCACAAGTCACTTTAAGATTCTCCACTTTATATATATTTTTTTACTTTAATTATTTGCAATTAACTGAGCTATGTACTTGCTTGGTCATCCAATGCGATGTTTTCTGAGATTGCCTTCACAGGTATTTATGTTTTAACTGTTTTTGTTGGGAAATGAGTATAAAGTCAAAGGCCATTTTACTTGTGACTCCCCTCAGGTGGAGTATATGGCTTGTTGTTAAATATGTTCTGATTTTATGTTGGTAAAATGTTCAGGAAAATTAAATGCAGGATATATGAGCAGAGAATGGATATTAAGAGATGTAAGACTACTAATGCATTAAACAGGCATTTAATGTATTTTCCTGGACATGATTTTAAATTTACGGTGACAGAACATGGTAAGGATGATTTGAGGGAGTTTATTATTGGTGAACATTTAAATAAATGTGAACTAAAATGTAAGCTTATTTTAAACGCCACTAATTAGTTGGGGATTAATGATTCAGTATCCATTAATTGTTTGTTAAAGTTAAAACACATGAATCTTTACTATTTTATTAGGTTTGTCATTATATTTAATATTTATTGTTTTGAGTATTTTTTTTTTTGCTTTTAATAGACTTTCTTTAAATTTATTGTTCTAATTCAGATATAATTAAGTTTGGACTGCCATTGGCTGGTTTGTGAATATATTGTGAGATTTTGTATAATGTGGTTAGTTCTGAAGAAGTTTCTGGGTAGTGAAACAAAAGCGCTTAACTCTGTTAACCCTGTTTTTGATTTCAATGAAGGGGATTTTTAATTTTAAACTGTTTTTTGGTTTACCATCTAAACTTCCTTCTGACTGCCATGTCATGGTTTTGGTTCCTGACATTCTGATGAAGTCCAGTATGTGATGAAACAGCTTAAAGTGATGTTTTTTTTATGAGTTCCTATTAAAAGTTTTCAGTGGCTTAGTATTACTGCTTCATTTTTTACTATTTCTTTGCATATTGAGCTGCAGTCGAGCTCAGACTGAAAAAATAATGGCTACCATTATTCTTCGCTTGGTAAGCAATGCTTTTGTTGTTTAGTGTATACAAAAGAAAAAAAGAAAAAAAAAAGAAAAAAAGAAAAAAGCATGTGTGTGTGTCTGTACTAAAGTAAAAGCCAGAAAATCTCAATGGCTTACAAGCCCTGGTGTGTTCAGAACAAGATGCAACTCTCCAAAAAATGCTGAATAATAGATAGGACCATTAAAATCCTCCTAAATAAAAATTGTTTAAAATAAGATAAGAGCTTTCATTTTGCTTCACCACAAAACTTCATCAGAAAAATCCAATGAAGTAAGGCCAAGAATTTATACAAGACATTGCTCAGCAGCCAAAGTGTCAAAACTGAGCCATTGCCCCCTGAAAGGTGGACTTGCATTATCTTCTTAAAGCCTTTAATTTTAACAGACAGGAAATGTAAATATTTATTTATTTTATTTTATTTTATTTTACATTTGGTAACCATGAAAGTCTGACTGGACACAAGTCCATTTTCAGCGGAGGCCTGGGAGAAAAGCTCCAGTTATAACAAAGGTTAATAACACAACAATGATAAAAGATTCCATTAATTTACATGTAAACAGAGTGTTAAAAATAAAGCTATAATTCTGCAATAGACAGTAGAACAGTAAAACCATACACACAGTACTATAGTTTATACTCAGTTTTACTGAGTAAAAGCTCAGAATGATATAATTCCATGGTGTAAACATCAAACAGTACATCAGTAAAAACACTCAAAATGATATATTACTATGTTGTATGCAAGCAATGTTGTGATTTGACAAGAGGAGAGGTGTGGAAAAAACAGAGAGTGGCTTAATAAGAGATAGTAAAAAGAATAGAAGTCTCAGCCTGGTAATATGGGAAGAGGACCTTGTCTAGCGATAAGCCAGAATAGGCTGGAATAGGATTAGCCTGGGGTGTCACAATGGCAAGCCCAGTTACTGTAGAGTTGTGTTTTGAGAGATTTCTTGAACAGAGATAATGATGTTGCAGCTGTTATATTAGTGGGCAGAGTTCTCCATTTCTTAGCGATATAGTTTGAGTAGAAAGAGGCCCCTGCAGAGTTGTTGGATTCGTTAATGCCTGACTAAACATTGGCTTGAAACATCAGCTGCCAAAAATACTTCTCTTTTTCTAGAAATAAGTGTCACAGGCCTCCTCTAGCCCCTTGGTGGTTCTGCTCAACAACCATAAAATAAAAATATTGGTCATGGAATTCTGTTACGTGTTTAGTCAGGATGTTTGTAATTTTACCTTTTTGTATATCATTAAGATGTTCATACATCCTTTCTTTGAAGACATAGTCTTTCCAATATAAAATGAGACACAAAGGTATGGTTTACACTGCTCTTTGACAGGTATCCCATCCACTTACTGTCTTAGGGCAGGCAGCTGGTAATGGGGAAGAATGAACTACTGACAGAGGAAGGGAAGTGAAATGAAAGGATGTGAAATACAATGATGTGAGATAAGGAGGGAAGACAAGGGCCTGCCAGAAGATCCAAGAGGAGCTCCACCTCAAGAAGTAATTCACCTACATTGCTGACATCATAGACAGATGCTGTCTCTAGGGATCAGATAGGTGGGGTTGGTTGGCCATATGACTCACTATAACATACAAAGAGGTGCTCTGGAATGTCATTACACAGATATAGCCACTGGGCAATTTCATTCCTCATCAGCTTCCTTACTTTTCAACAGGTTACCAGGGCAGACCCCTCCACAACACTACCAGATAAGCAGATATTGCCAACTACATTAAAGGTGGACACAGAGACTGCCACTGAGCTCTAGAATTTACCTTCCACAGTATGAACATCACCTTGCGGAGATGCAAGCCTAGCAGCTGCTGGGGAATAAACAGTAGGCACAGGCACTGTCTTATCACTGCCTGCATCATGCCTGATCCTGCAGAAAAATAAAATAAATAAATGCAATAAAACAAAACTACGTAGGAAAAAATGACACACCACAATTTTTTACAAAGGAACAATGCTTCCAGCTGTGTATTACATGTATTCCACTTCTTGAAGGCCATCCAATTATCTTGTATCTCCTAAGAGATGGGCAAACATAACTCAAACAGTAGTTATCAGAGCATATCCCTGACAAATGAAGACAATTATAGCAACAGGTGAGAAATGAAGATAATTATAGCAACATGTGGTACCCCTTAAGCACAGTGCCCAGTGAAGAAAAAAAAATGTGTTCATGATGATAAAGTCCATCCATTTTCCCTAAACTTTTCTTACCATTGATTTAGGCTATCAATGGTGTAAACATTGCTGCTCATGATGTTTCTCTCTACACCACCTCCTAGAGTGAGTGATACTTGTGGCATCGCCTAAATGCACTGGCTAGCTGGTGGTAGACATCAGTTTTGTAAAGTGGGCAATCATACTCACCCAAATGATTTTCCCACTGTTCTGCATAGCAAGTAAACAAACATTTTATCCTTTCTGCTGCAAAGTAAGAGAGCTCTGCTAGAGTCAGTGGCTGTTAAGGCAATGCCTACTGTCTGGACTTAATGTAGGAGAAAAATTGTAACTTAGTGTGATCACAACATGAACTGGACTCCGAGCGATGTGCATTGACAAATTTGCATGTGAATGTGATCCAAATTAGCAGTACTGCAATATAAAGTGTCAGTATTTGGACAAGTTTCAAAATGATCATGCAGATATGCACTTTAGCATGGACCATGGATGATAATACATCACACTACAGGCATATTTCAGAGACAGTCATACAAAATTACCTTATTAGCATAATTAGTGTACTATAGGACCTTTTTTAGCATGACAAAAATACAGTTGTCAGACTCAGGGACATGTTGTTATGGTGAGCAACTTAGTGAACTGGGACATAGTGTGAAAAGAAAAAAATGGGATCACAGCTCTTTAAACTTGTCAAAATGAATATAGCCTGAATTATCTTTGGTGAATGAATACATGCAGGGGGGCTAGGGTAGGAGGAAATCAGTTCATGAAAAAATGCATAATAAAAAGTGGAGCAGGACTCAGGTATCAACTTCAACATTTCATTGATAGAAGCATGGACTGTGAGTTTATGGTTTCACATGGAGCTTCCCTGGAAATAAGAAGTTAATAAATTAATGGTCTTTAGTCTTAGGGAGCATTAAAGATATGATGTATGGTAAACTTCTTCTTCTGGCTTTCCCCGGTTAGGAGTCACCACAGCACATAACCTGTCCACTCATGATTGGCAGTGGAGTTTTTTACGGTGTCGAGTTGCCATCCCAGTGCCCAGCCTTCCACAGAAGGCATACACATGCACGCACTCATGCCTAGGGCCAATTTAAAGTGTCCAATCCCCATACAGCATGTCTTTGAGATGTGGGAGGAAACAGGAGCACCTGGAGGAAACCCACTCGACCACAGGGAGGACATGCAGATTCCGCACAGAAGGCACCCCAGCCAAGGATCATACCAGAGAACATCTTGCTGTGAGGTGGCAATGCTAAGCGCTGCACCACCTATGGTAAATTAATATTTGGAATATAGTGAGAACAATGCGAGAAAAAATAATACATGCAATAATCTTTAACTGTCAAGAAGACAGGAAATGAATAATGTAAAGCACAAGGAGGAATGTTATGTTCTCAGGGGCATTCTCGGAAGCTGTCATGTTTAAAGTGAAGTAGCAAAAACATTTTAAGTTTGACTTTTTTGCAATATAGGGTTTTGTCATAAACTAGTTAAGTCTCTAAGCAGTAACATGTGTACGTTTCTCACATGGTATTTGATGTTTTGAGTTGCCCAAGAAAGAATGATAAAAATATGTTGTAATTTAAAATAGAAAGCATTTTTCATGGGAATGTTTTCCAGCATTCAATTCACAGATAAAGACTGAATTGTGTCTGGGCAGTTTAAAAAGAAAAAACAGAAAAATCCATTTAACATTTCTTCTGCAAAAAATAAGCACATAATGTATTCAACTTTTTTCCCTCCTCGTGCCATAAATTCTTAATCTTCAGACAGAAAATAGAGGCACTGCATTCTGTTCTGTATGACAGCCAAATCTCTGACCTTCAGGCTATGTATTTTCAGAAAAAGAAGAAGAAACAATGCACAGAAATAGACAGTTTGGTTTTCCTATAATACATTCTATGTGCTTTCTATAAACCAATTAATTCATACATTTATAACCTGACAGTTTTATTCCAGGTTGATTTTCCTTTAATTCTGCCTGAATGCTGTGTGGAAATTTTTTGTGCTGCTGTTATACTACTATCCTAATGACAGAAGATTTTTTGCAGTGGGTAAAAGGTATTTTCTATACTTCTCCAACACAGGAAAAATGCATAATACACTGGCATTGAAAAGTTATTAGGTTCAGAGATCAGTACTAGGCTAATTGCCCTTGTGGGCCATTTTAAGCCATGCCAATTACCCCATGTGAGAATCAAACCCTGCACATTAAGGTAAACACCTTAACCATTATGCCAACCTCCCACCCCTAAATATAGGTTCATAGATTAGTACTAGGCTAACTGCCCTTGTGAGCTATTTTAAGCCTTGCCAATTATCTCTTGGGAGACTCAAACCCTGCACCTTGTGTTTGTAAGGCAAATACCTTTACCATTAGGCCACCCTCCCAACCTGTTATGTTGAACAGGAATTTTTGCAGGATATTTACATTAAAAGGCATGTGCAAAGTTGCGCACAAGTGATTACAAATTCTGGCAGGCAAGTATACACACACACACACACACACACGAGTGCATATCCATGTGAGCACACACACACAAATATAAACACACACACACACGCACACACACACACACACACACACGCATGGACGTAGACTTTTTGTTGTGTCTTTTGGCTTTTCCCGGTTAGGGGTCGCCACAGTAGAACTCCCGTCCGCCTAATGATTGGCAGTAGATTTTTACATGCCGAGTTGCCAGCCGTGACGCACAACCTTCAACAAAGGTACGCCCATTCATGTATATCTCCACACAGAAGATGCTCTAGCTGAGAATCGAACAGGACAACGTCTTACTGTGAGGCGACAACGCTACCGCAGCACCACCACCATAGACTGCTGCTTGATATTTATGTGTGTATAAATTCAGACCACCTACAAAGGATCATAGGATCATAGCATTATAGGAAGTTACTAGGCTAATAGCCCTTGGGCCCTTACAAGCCTAGTCAATTTTTACCCTTATTTCCATGATCAGCACTTATTGCCCCTGTCCAAGAGGGACACAGGTGGAACCCCAAGGTGAATTTTTGGTTACCTATCTAACCATTCAGATTGCATTTGAAGATGGCCATTCAGGTGCTCTGTTAGAAATGAAGTGGGAGTTTGTTCCAAAGGTGAGGTAACCTTTGGTAGACAAATCTGTAACTCCAGCAGGTTCTATTGTAATGTAAGTTTGCTGTCAACCTGTGTGCCCAGGATTCTCACCACTGAGTGCATACTTAGGGTGTTTCTATTGATGTAGTAGTTAGCAGGAACATCACTCTTACGAGGAAAGGGATGATAATACATTTTTTGCATTGAGTTTAATCCATGACTTTGGCACCAGTCATTTCTTTGTCTAAGACCATCTTGTAGGATATTGACATTGTTTGGAGATTCTATGACTGTTCTCAGTTTGCAGTCATCAGCAAACTTTGTCAGCCATAGACCTTTAGTTTTTGCTTGTACTACAGAAAAATAGATTCCAAACAGTAGATGTCCCAGGACTGATCCTTATGGAACATCACTGGTTACAGGTCTGCTGTTGGGGGTGGATTCCCCTGTTTTGACTCAATGGGTTCTATCAGTGAGCCAGTTAGCAACCCATCTAATTATATAATGGTTCATACATAGCTGGGTGAGTTTATCAATGATGTGTGAGTGAGGGATAGTCAAAAGTCTTGACTAAGCCTAGGTAGGCTGTATCACAGATTTCCATCATTCAGGGCCTTGCTGATGTCTTGAAGAAGTCCACTTGGTTGAACCAGCATGCTCCCCCTTTGACAGCTCCAGACTGACTAGGGTCAAGTGTTTGGAGATTACATATACCTTTGTTGATAAGGTCCATTATGATCCGCTCCATGGCCTTGCAGACAAGGCTAGTCAGGCAAATAGATCTATAGTTCCCAGGAAAGCACCAGCTTTGTGCAAAGGTATAACACTGAGCATTTTCCATCAGCTGGGCCAAAGTCAATGCTCAGACTATGATTGAAAAGAGTAACCCAATGGTGTTGCTAATTCTTGTTGGAGCCCATGTAGGATGCAGCCTGGGATGTTATCAGGTCTCATTGTTGCTGTGTCTTTGACCTTAGAGATGGTGTTTATGACCTGCTCTTTAGAGATATAAAGTAGGGGACAGATGGCTGGGATGTCATGGGGTATGTGTGGTGGGGACAAGGGAGTGAATTTTTTTACAGAACCTGGCTGCTAACAGGTTAGCTATGTCCACAGGTTCAATATATGTGGCATCATTAACTACCAGTTTGGCACAAATCTGGCCCTTTTCTTTTAGGTTATGGATGTAAATAAAGAATGCCTTCTGGTTATCCTTAGTTGAGGAAGATAATTTGTATTCATAGTTTGCTTTGCAGGACTTCACAAGAAGCCTTATTTGCTTGTTTAAGCTGAGGAGGGAGTGTTTTCAGTTTAGGGCTCATGCCCTCTTACTATTAGACAGCAATTGCTTCCTCTTATTATAAAGTCAGTTAATGGCAGTTGTCCACTAGACAGGTTTGCTCTTGGTCTTAAGGAGCATGTTTAGGTCCTATCAGGTGCAGCCGAATCAATGCAGTTATACAGGTGTTTGTATAAAGCATTGTTGTAGAACTCGGCATAGTTCCCAGTTTCATCGGAGGGAGGAGGTGCAGTGAAGCTATTTATACCATCCCATAAGAGGTTATAATCTGCTTTGGAGAAGTTTTTAGTTTGGTTGCTGTGGGGGGGGGGGGGGGTTCAGGTGTGACAGTTACTTTGAATGAGACTAATTTGTGATCAGATCTCACCAGGGAAGACCTCTCAGTGAGGATGCTACAGTGGTCCCCCATATTGGTAAGCAGCAGATCCAGGATGTTGCCACCCCTTGTGGGGGTGTCAACCAGCTTGTCTAGGGTGTTGGAATTAAGGAAGTTGAGGAACTTTTGAGCAAGTGAATTTGAGCATGAGTAATTTACCCAGTCAATGGATAGGTAGTTAAAGTCACACAAAACCACAGTGTTCACACATACCTTGATAGACTCAAGTAGATCCAAATAGGCAGAGTTTGTGTCCTGATTCATGGAGTGGGTCCTATAGCTGGAAATGACTTGAATAGGTGTCCTACCAACAGTTAATTGCACTTGAAGTATCACCTGAGAATCATATTGTTTAAACAATCTGGAAGTGTATTTGTCTTTAATGAATATTGATACACTGCTTCCTTTAGTTTTCACACCTTCAGTTTGTGGCCTGAATGTGCAGAAGGAGTATGGATGGGGTGCTCACCACAGCTTTGAACCAGGTCTCCATGATTGTACAAATATCTGTGTCTTCCAAGGTGAAGACTGCTTCCAGTGATTGCAGTTTCATGTTAAGACTCCTAGCATTTAGCAGCACAACCATGAAGTTTTTAGATGGAGTTTTTATGTGAGGAATTTTGTACTTGAGACACTGCCTAAAAAAGTCACTATGGGAGTGGCAAAGCCTTAGCCAGTAGCCAAAATCCCAGGGGTGACAGATTAAAACCATCTCTAGCAAAGTATTGAGGTCTGTCAATCATGTCATCCCAAGCTGACAGACGATGGATCTACATAGAATGACAGCAGAAACTAAGCCAATTATTGAAGTCAGACATTTTATGTTTGTACTGAGGCATCATCGTAGGTGAAGGTAAAATGCTTCTTAAGGCTAGGGATATACCTGCCAGAGGCACATAGTCAGAGAGCTCAGTCATGTCTCTCTTCATGTAGTCCAGAGAGGTATGTCTCAAGTTGTTCACACACCAACATGGACTATGACAGAGTCATAACAGTACCTGTTGTTGACAGACTTGAGTGCATGTGTGGTATAGTGGATCCTGGCACCTTACAGGCAGCTGACCATTACCTTTTCCTTATCCAGCCTGGTGAGAGGGACACCTGTGTGTCTCACTATGGAATAACCTATGACTAATATGCTTGGTTTTCTGTTTTGGCTTAAAAGCTTGAAAGGTGAGACACTGGTGCATGATATTTTATGTGTATTGTGTTCTGCAGAGGAAGTACTATCTGTAGTGTGTTTGTGTTTATGTTTGGGAGGTCTCTGCTGTTTAGGTATGTTTCTGGTGAGGAACGGCAACTATGTAGGTATGGGTGATGTGGGTTTGGGTGGAGTAGGAGGTGAGGTTTGCATTCTGACAACCTGCCCATTGTCATATGTACTAACTGGTACGTGACAGAGTGTGGATTCAAGGTTCTTAATTTACTTACATCTCTCACATGTTGAGTCTGTGTGGACTAGGAGCAGAGGTTTGTCAGTGAACATGAGGCAGTTGCTACACTGCCTCAGGATGCCCAAGTTGACCAAGTTGGCTGGAGAAACTATGAGAAATTGTCCGTTCATAGTGTTTAGGTAAATTTATACATTCAGGAAAAGAGGTCACATTTAGGAGTGGCTAGGGGGTGAGAAGTGGGTTGGTACCTCTGAGGCTAGGATTAGTATTCTACCTGACAGTAGAGCAGGGCCACAAAAAACCTCTGGAGGACCAGAGGCAAAGTGATTTGTTCAAGAACCAGTTCACTGTGGCCGACAGTAAAGTCAAAAATATTTATGACAGAAAAAGCAAAAAGTTAGATAGAGACCTAAATTTATACAAAACAGACCAGGTGTATGTTTGGCCCAAACATCAGGATAAATTGAGGTTTAATGAACGAGGACAGGGTAGGGTAAATTCAAGGTACCCCACTCGGGATTTTCAGAGGGATCGATCCCCAATCAACCAATATCCCGACCGGCACAGTCGTCAATACAGGAGGTAGATAATGTGTTTTACTCCCATGTCAGTGGTCGCACCAAGGAAGGGATTCCTATTTCTCCAGCAGTGTTGACATCCCCTATTAAGGTGAATGACACGCCGGAGATTACTACGTTGAACACTACTGTTCAGCAACCAGGGCCAGTATGTGTTTTCAACTCATACGATGGCTTTAGTGTTTACAACTACACTGACATGGAGGTAAATGAGCATTTCATCCAAGTTATGAGCAAGGGTATGAAATTTGTCCCTACGGCACGTACCAATATAGTAGACAACATCAAACAAATCAAATTCTACTGCCGGGACCTAAATTTAGCTGTCCAGTTCGATGACCAGGTAATACCTGTGGGTGATAATACGGGCAAAAAGTTGAAGAAGAAGAGTGCATTCATTCCGGTAGCCCATCCGGGTATAGCCAACTTTGAAAAATTGGTTTGTCAAGATCTGTACAGGTTGCACAGGGATATATACAAATATCAGTCCCTGTACCATACAAGTCAGAGCAATTTCACCCAGGCTGAGAGAGATTGTTTGAAGCAAATTGTCCAAAATAGGGACGTCCGTATAATGAAACCTGATAAGGGCGGAGGGATTGTCCTTTTTCCATCAGATGACTATGTGGCTAGGATACATGATATTTTACAACAGACAGAGGTATATGAGACAGTTTCCCTTAACCAGATTAATATAGGACATCATCGCATAGACTTGGTTATAGAGGAATATCTCATTGATAGTAGAATCACTAACGAGACCTACACATATTTAAAGAATGACCATCCGGTTTTAGCGAAGATCGTGGGGATTCCCAAAATCCACAAATCTGTGGATAACCCACCGTTCAGACCAATTATTTCTGGGTCTAGATCCAAAACTTTCAAGGTGGGGAAATGGATTGACCACCAGCTCAAGCACATTTATGGAGCAATTCCACAGATTTTGAAGGATTCTTGGAGTTTTCTAGGGAAACTCACCCATGACCACTGGCAGACCAACCTCACCCTGGTTACAATAGATGTAGTGGACCTGTTTTCGTGCATTCCTAATCAACTAGGATTGGAATATTTTTCCAACAGCCTACGCAAATATTCAGGATTCAGCTGGGATAGGATTGGCTTATTATGCGACATGATGGGTCTGGTCTTGGAACACAACTACATCACGTTCCAAGGGGAATTTTTTAAACAAATCAAGGGTGTGGCCATGGGTTCCTCATGTGCTCCGATATTCGCAAACCTGGTTATGGTCGAATGGGAGGAAGAGATCTTGTTCCGAAGCCCTTATTATGCGGATATCCAGTTTTACGGACGATACCTGGATGACATCTTTATTCTGTGGAAAGAATCAGCCGACAAGTTGGATGAATTCATGGCTTTCCTCAACACTTCCTCTACTTTTTTGAAATTCACCCACAGTATTAGTAGCAGTGATATTCCCTTTTTGGACGTCCTTATTGGATTGGGGTCCAGTGGGTTCACATCTCAATTATACCGTAAACCCACTTTTTCCAATGATTATTTGTATTTCTCTAGTTGTCATCCACCCCATATTTTCTCAAACATAGTTAAGGGACAATGTATTCGTGTTGCGAGGATGTCTTCAACTAAAAATGTTATGATTACTGAAATTGCTAATGTTAAAAAACTATTTCTGGATAGAGGATATCCGTTGCAAATGGTCAACAACATTACCAAATATGTGCAAAAAGAATGGGGTAATAAATATCCTCCGTTGTTAGGAAAATATTCTGTTAGTCCCGAAATAGAAGCAAAGGAAGACCAAAAGTATCGAAGGGTGTGTGTTTTGACATATACCCCCCATACAAATGTCATAATAGACATATTAAAGCAACATTGGAAAATTATCTTAGCTTCTAAACTTGAAGGCATACTTGGATCTGTGCCAAAAGTAGTGTACAAAACAGGAGCAAATTTAAAGAGAATTATAGAAAGTAACACATATGATAGTGACCAAAGGCACACTTTCACAGGCACCACTAAATGTGGTTCCTGTAATCAGTGCAGGCACATTAATGAGGCCAAAAACATTAGGCTAAGGGACAGTAATAACACGTTTATTAAGTTTAGGAAAGGCAATTGTAACTCCACTAAAGTGGTATATTTAGCCACATGTAGCCAATGCCCTGCTTATTACGTGGGCAAAACGGAAAGGAATTTAAAGAAGCGTGTGTATGAACATTTTTATCGAATTAGGAAAAAAGACAATAAAAATGCATTGTACAGGCACTTGCTTGAATATGGAGAAACCCATACCTTCCGTTTTGCCATTATTGAACATCTGCAAAGTTCAATATTTAGTGGAAATTGGAAAATGCAGTTATCTGCGTTAGAAAGTAAATGGCAAATAATATTAGATGCTACGAGGGCTCCTGGATTAAATGATTCAATTAGTATAAAACCTTTTTTGGTATTAGCTCAATA
This sequence comes from Protopterus annectens, assembly GCF_019279795.1. NCBI lineage: Eukaryota > Metazoa > Chordata > Ceratodontiformes > Protopteridae > Protopterus > Protopterus annectens. Next base: position 1,920,186,919 of record NC_056726.1, read on the forward strand.
AAATCAAAAGTGCAATTAAGTTTTTAGTGCATGCCAGCATTACTATCTATTAAATTGTGGACCTTTATGTATTCATATATTTTTATGATATTTAATGTTTAAATGATACATAGAAGATTTTTTAAATTTATATATATTCCTTACATATATTTTATATAATTTTTACATATGTATTTTTACATACTTTTATAGGTATTTAAATTAAGGACACTGTAATTAGTTTTTGTGATTTTTTTCTAAATGCATTTCAAGCAGTACACCTTTAAATGTTTTGGCGCCATTTTTAAACAACAAGGGTATATAAACTTGTCTGGTATGGATTTGTATGGTTCTGATGAAGACTAGTTTTTCTAGTTGAAAGCGCTAAACCAAGTGTAATAAATAGTTTTTCCTGTGTACGAGGTTTGCTGATTTTCTTAGTTCCAACAATTTTTTATCAGTTGTTGTTTCGAGTATCTCAAGTATTGAGGTCTGTCAATCATGTCATCCCAAGCTGACAGATGATGGATCTACATAGAATGACAGCAGAAACTAAGCCAATTATTGAAGTCAGACATTTTATGTTTGTACTGAGGCATCATCGTAGGTGAAGGTAAAATGCTTCTTAAGGCTAGGGATATACCTGCCAGAGGCACATAGTCAGAGAGCTCAGTCATGTCTCTCTTCATGTAGTCCAGAGAGGTATGTCTCAAGTTGTTCACACACCAACATGGACTATGACAGAGTCATAACAGTACCTGTTGTTGACAGACTTGAGTGCATGTGTGATATAGTGGATCCTGGCACCTTACAGGCAGCTGACCATTACCTTTTCCTTATCCAGCCTGGTGAGAGGGACACCTGTGTGTCTCACTATGGAATAACCTATGACTAATATGCTTGGTTTTCTGTTTTGGCTTAAAAGCTTGAAAGGTGAGACACTGGTGCATGATCTTTTATGTGTATTGTGTTCTGCAGAGGAAGTACTATCTGTAGTGTGTTTGTGTTTATGTTTGGGAGGTCTCTGCTGTTTAGGTATGTTTCTGGTGAGGAACGGCAACTATGTAGGTATGGGTGATGTGGGTTTGGGTGGAGTAGGAGGTGAGGTTTGCATTCTGACAACCTGCCCATTGTCATATGTACTAACTGGTACGTGACAGAGTGTGGATTCAAGGTTCTTAATTTACTTACATCTCTCACATGTTGAGTCTGTGTGGACTAGGAGCAGAGGTTTGTCAGTGAACATGAGGCAGTTGCTACACTGCCTCAGGATGCCCAAGTTGACCAAGTTGGCTGGAGAAACTATGAGAAATTGTCCGTTCATAGTGTTTAGGTAAATTTATACATTCAGGAAAAGAGGTCACATTTAGGAGTGGCTAGGGGGTGAGAAGTGGGTTGGTACCTCTGAGGCTAGGATTAGTATTCTACCTGACAGTAGAGCAGGGCCACGAAAAACCTCTGGAGGACCAGAGGCAAAGTGGCAAGGGAAATTTTAACAAGCAAACATTTGCATCTATAACCACCAATGTAAATATTGCAATGCAGGAGTGCATGATGGTGTGCAACACGCAAACAAGCTCAAACGTGGGGCTTAAATAAAACAAGAAGTAACTCTTTTAACTCAAACTAACCAATAAGGATGCTTTTCCTGAGCTCTAGTCCAATCATCCTCAATTAGATGGGACCCAGACAGTGTTCTCCCCCCACAAGGGTACAGAAGGGCCTTCCTGAGGGCTTGAATTTGATGATCAGAATTTACAACACAGACCCAGAAACAGCAAACCTGGAACTGGGCTATGCTACAGCTGAACTAGTACAGTATTCAGTAAAATGTGTCAAAAAACAGTTCAGATTATTCAAACAGACAGTAGAATGCAAATACAAATTAAAAGTGCAATATAAGAGCAAAAAGAGGCACTTATAGTTAGTTAGAAGCAAAGGATGCCTCAGATCATTCAGTATCTTAGTCAAGAGCTGGTTTTAGTGCTCAAGTCATACCAAACAGTCCTAGATTCATCAAGTCTGAATCTACCTGATGCTATAAAATGCAGAAATACTAGAAATTCAAGTACAATGTAGGCTTTAAAAATGCTTATTTTCAGCTGGTTTTAGTGGTCAAATGATGCCAAACCATCTAGATTCAGTCTAGATTCAGCAAGCCTGAATCTAGCCTATGCTATAAAATGTGGAAGTACTAGAAACTCAAAGTGCATAAAATCACAGTCACAACAGCAAAAACAGTTTAAATAAAGCAGCAATTCAGTAGAATGCTCCCACAAGAGTGTAGACCACAAACCTTCCTAGTGTGAGATAACTGATCTAGAAACCAAGAGCATAAGCCAGAACCAAGTCACTTAGAATAACAGCCACAATAAGCCTTCACCACCAATTCCTAGCTTAAAAGGGTGCAGACCACACTCTCCTGCCACAAGAGTCTAGACTACAAACCTTCCTAATGTAAAATAACTTGTTCTGGAGTCCAAGCGCTTAAGCCAGAACTAAGACATGTCAGTATAATAGACACAACAAGCCTTCAACCAGCAATTTCTAGCTTAGAATGGTTTAGGCTAAACTATCCTGCCACAGAAGCTTAGACCACAACTCTTTCTAATGTAAAATAATTGTTTTGGAACCCAACCTGAACTGGAGCAAAGTTACTTAGAACAATATTTACAACAACGCTTTTCCCAGCAATTCCCAGCTCAGAAAGACAGAGGCTACTCTCTCCTTCTTAATGTAAAATAACTGGCCTTAAGCCCAAGTCCTTAAACCACAACTAACAGGCTTAGAATAACAATTAGAATTTAGACAGGTTACTAACAAGCAGTAACAAATGCAGCAGAATAATTGCAATTGAACACTTTTAAGAATGAGCAGCAAAAGCACAATAAAGTAATAAATTAGGAAGACACACAAATGCAGTAAATCAGCTGAATAAAGTGTATTTTTAGGGATGAAACCAAAGATAATTCAAGGTTAGGAAATTAAGGGGAGGACATTCTCTAATGATCTCACTGTACTCAGTAGAATGAGCTGATGTCATGGGACTGAGAGGAGTGTCCTATATCAAAATTGTAGTAGAGGCAGGCAACTCAAAAGCCACCAAATACAATGGAGACAAAGATCAGAACAGCAGTAAGGATTCCTGCAATATCAAGAATCCTTGGAAATAAGTTCACTAACCCTGAAAAATGTTCACAACACACACACATTTTGAAACATTTAGAAATATTTTGGCAAACTCAGAACAGTTTTTACAGAATACTGTTAAAACAAAAACCTAAGAGCAATAAAGTAAATGGAGTTGCTTTAAGAAGTGCAGGCTAAAAAACAATGATAAATGTAACCAAATATATAAATGTAGCACAACATTATTAAATATCACTGAAACAGAGTGCATGTAAAAACATACTTATACCAGCTTTGTATTTCCAGATGGTTTTAGAAGCAATCCAAATCTTGCAGGCACAGATGATCAGCCAGGCACAAGGCACATATATTGAAAGTGACAGACACATATATCAAAGTAGACAACCTTCAGTTTATGCAAGTGTCTTTGGCTTTTATTTCACAGAGTATTTTTATTGCTGAATGTTTTATAAACAAAATAAGAGTTGCTTCTGCATTTCTATGTTTTAAGTGAAATTTAAACTGCAGATTTTAATTGCAAAAAAATGCATGTATAAAAGACTGTTAATTTATTGGGAGTGTGAATTCATGTATGGTCAAGTTATACATTTGCAGTGTGTGAAAATGTAGAGTTATTAGTATTAAGACAAAGATCAGAATGTTTTTGTGTTCTAGAAGATGCAATAAGGAAAATGAGATATTTTATGTGTCTGAATTGGCCCTTAGATATTGGATATGACATTTATTTATTTACTTAACATGTGTTTACTGGAAAGTCCCACTGGGACAGAGCCCATTTTCATTAAAGGACCGGGGACAAATGCTGCAGACGCATGGATTTGGAATGTGGGTGGAAACCAGAGCACAAGCAGGAAACTCACGCGAATGCAGGGAGAACATGCATACTCCACACATACAGTACCCCAGACAAGAATCGAACTGGAGCACCTCTTGCTGTGAGTTGACAATGCTAACTGTTACACCACTGCGCCGCTTTGCTTTGTTATATTTCCAATAACAACAGAACTGAGATTATTCAGATTTCTTGGACAACATTATTTTTATAGACTGCATTTATTGATAGGAAAATAATCAATAACAGGATCACATTGTTTATTGATTATGGATTAGTATAGGCACACAGAAAGTGATTTCTGAGCTTTAAAACAGCAGAATATTAGGTTATGGCACTAAGCATAGTCCCAGACCAAATTGTTTAAAATAGCATTATTGCCTAGGAGGATGCAATTATGCAAGTGTAAATTCTCAAGTGCATGAAGTATTCTTTTTCAAAAGCTATTTTGATCAAATTAACATTGTTCTTATTGTTTTAATGTAAACATTCACAGTAACCTGGAATCAGCAGTAACTTTAATGAAACATTATTATAAGAAGAAGTTTGTTCATAGATTTGTACAGAAAGCAAACACCATCATTTACTAATATGTTTTCAGAGATTGGAGACCTAAAGATAAGACAGACATGTCTTGGAAGCCATATAAACTCTATTTATGTACTAATCATAGGAAATAATTTATTAACTTCTGCATGGAGTGTGAAGCAATCATGGTATAACAGATGATGCAGACAAGAGGCAAGGGAAAGTAATCGCTGTTCTAAATTTTAGGCACAGTTAAAATAAATCAATGATAACTAAAGAAAACAAAGGGTTGTAATATGAAAACAATTCTGTTGTTTCTGTTATTTATTATCTAGAGTTAAGATCTCTGCAGGTAAACAAGGATAAGCAGTTCTATGGCTGAAATGTTTATGGCTATAAAGGTTTGGTGTTTTCAGTGAAAACAAAGTCAAATATTCCTGTTATATGAATCAGAGATTCAGGATTTGATTCCCGGCTACCTATTGACTGCTGCAGTGGGACATAAGTGATTGGGTATTTAGCAGTGTATGGTAAGTTCCAGTAAAAGTACTTTAGTTTGTCTGTTTAACAGATGGTGCAGACAAGATGCAAGGAAAGTTGTCTCTGTTCTAAAGTCAAAAATCCAAAAATCAAGACAGCCAGCACCAAGGTGTAAAAGGTGTAACTTTTATTATAAAGTTATCACAGACAGACTGGTTTTGGCATAAATTTCAAGCCTTCCTCAGTGTAACCATAGGAAAAAATAGACACTCCTTATAAACACACACCCATATAGAAACCAAGAAAATCATTGGCTGCTCACAACAGCTCATTTAATCCTGGAGGAATTAAACCACCCAGTTTAATTATCCATCTTTTTTCTTTATTATTCAGTATGTTGTGCCAGCCAGTTTTATTTGTTCTGTCCCCCTTAATAATGTCAATAACCATGAATCTGAAGGATGCTGTGGGATGATTTCCAACATGTTTGTATTATGCATTTGTCTGCTTTTTAAGTTTGATGTCACTATATGCTGACTAATCCTGAATTTCATGGGTCTGGATGTTTGGCAGAAGACCAAGCATGAACAAGTGGCAAGGTATATCACCCAATTGGATGAGCAGTTGGCAAAAAAATTTATATAATATACTTAACTAGTATTGCGGCTTCTAAAAGTTTTTGTCTGGTTAAACCTATTACAATGAACACAATGACCACAACTAAAACATCCCTGGAGTGCATTTCCCAAAAGTGTGGACTGTTGGAATGGGGCAGCTACCTGGGTTCCTACCTTATAATGGTTAAAGTAGGATGCCAGGGTCCTACCTCTCCTAAAGCCAAATTGATCATCAATCAGAGTCCTGATTTTCTTGTCAGCCTGCAGGATGCTCCAATTCTCTTGTACAACCTCACAAAAAATGCTGGTATTACGTCCATATGTGGTAATCATTCTAATAGGGGCTGGCTCGTTAGTGGATTTATGTTGGTATTTTAATAGATCCTGTCTGGCCATACCATACCTCTCAACCTGGAAACATCAAAAATCTGGACAAGGCCCATGCAAAATAGGTACAAATCTGTACGCTGATTAACATAAAATTTGCATACAGACTTTTGTAACCCCGCCCACTCCAATAGAATTGTGGGACATCAACTTTCAAATGCAAACTTAAGAACAGACAACCAAAATATGGCACCAGAGTCCCCTTGCAGCCATACCAATGTCCCATTACCTGGCTGGCTATTTTGCCCCATTTACCATAAACAGTAATGTGTGCATACTGCTTTACTTATACAGTGATTATTTGGATTTTATTTTTACATTTTATAGCACAATGCACAAACACTAGATTATATCTGCTAAACAAAGCAAGACTGTCTCACAATGAAAATGGACTTGGCATTAAAACTTCTCTGCCCTTGAAACTCACATTCATTGAAACCCACACCACATCCAAAGAAAATGCATCTGGCCAGTGGTGGATAAAGATTACCTTTGGGCTGTTTTCAAATCATAGGCCCCTTGCACACAAAACAAGAAACATACATGCATTCTTTGATACACCTTCCTGACTTTATTAAATTATATTCCTTGTATAATACAGCCCAATTGTTAGACTTAAGTTAGAGCGCATTTTAAATTTATTGTTTAAACATTTTTCCAGTAGGCATGGAAACAAAATGCATGAACCAATAATGACAAAACTGCTCAATTCAGAACATTTCCATCATAAAAGTCTACTTTCACACACACAAAATATATTTGATATATATATATATAAATGAAAATAAAATGACAGTAGTGTAAGCCATAGGCATCTTGCACAGTTTCTCACACTTATTTTCAATTTTATTTATTTTTTTGGGGGGGGACAAAGGGCCAAAAATCAGTGACACATTTTAAACACTGCTTGTATAATTTTGGAAAGTTGCTAGGATAAAATTTGTTACCACCATGCATTTCATTGCCAAGACTTGAGCCCAGCCAGGACCCTGTGCACTACAGTCAGAGAAACATACCACTATGCCAAATAAGTAGTTTCCTGAAAGACAGGAAGACTGAATAAAAAGTTGTGTTACCATTTATTTTCTAAAGAATATGAAGTCTGAAATTCAAATGTCTGTCAGTATTTAGTGAATTCAATCCTTCAGTGATTTGCCACAAAAATACTGAAAACCACAGATTTAATGACGAATTGAATAGAACAAAATATAAATTCACAAGTGGCGGTGGCTAGGGACTTTACATTTCTGATATAAATCTCTTCAGAGAAGATATAGTTAAAGTGCTTTTTCACTAATGACCAAAATGATTTTTAAATGCATAAGTTGTTATTTTTATTTAATGTATATCACTTGGTGTTGGTAATGAGATGTATGAATGTGCTTTGCCAGATTGTCTATTGAAGTCCAGTATTACGCATGCATGCCAGCATTATATCATATCAGTTAAGTCACCAAGCATCAAATGAGCTATATCCTGTTGAACTGAATTTGAGTGCTACGACCTGCACAAACATATAGTATGATGACTCTAACAAATCACTTCAGCATAGGAATGGTCCCTAATATCACCACTGAAAACAGAACTGAGCTTGTTGCTGAAAATTTAAAAAAGCAGGTCTTATTTAAACTTATAATGTCTTAATTTAAGAGAAATTTGAAATATCCCCTTACTGTTATTTTAATATCTCACTCAAACTGATATTTTTAAAACTTTTTAAGTGTCAACACTGAAGGTTTTTATATTTTATATTTTTGTTTCATTCTCTAAATAGAAGAGAATCCAACAAGTGTCTAGCAACCCTAGATGTCAGTGAGTAAATTGGAAGGAACACACTGCATGCATTAACGGAAAACACTACCAAAATATTACGCCCGCATGCTTATTAGAACTGTAACTTGTTTTTAATCCGCACCGCAGATAAGTCAGCATCTGCAACAGACATCACTTCTAAAATGAGCTACATCAGCATACAGCATTCGCAAACATACACAGAATTTGCCCTTGCTTCATCCTCGAACTAATCCAGCACTCTCAGCCTCGTTTTTAGGACATCGGACTGTGTGTGGCACAACAAGCCAACGATTTATAAAACATTTTGTATTCCCACACACACTCTGTTCTCTGGAATACCAAAGTGAAAATATACTTAAACGGCCAAGTACATTGCTTGATCAAGCCTCTTATACAGGCTACAGCAAATACACAACAGCAAGACTTAGAGAATACAAAAAACTTGTTCTGCAAATTCTGTACACATACAATGATTATAATAAAACCAACTATTTTGAGACTGAGGTGCAAGAATTAAATAGCCTGTTTCATACCGCATGCATTAAATGTTTCTGCACCTTCGAAACTGGTACTAGAATACTTCCAACCAACTACACATTTAGCTTGTATTTGAATTCAGTTAGCGTTCTTTAAAAAGCAAAACAATAAAATATCACTAAGCCAAAAGATATCATTGGAAGGTAAATTACTGGGATATTTTCTGGTTACTTACACAACCACATTCCTCTCACTAAAACAGCCAAAGCTCTGCAGCAGCACAGCAGTCATTTAGGTCATAGGAGAATACTAGGCTAACCGCCCTAAATGGCCATTATAAGCCTAGCCAATAACCCATGGTCAGAATCAAACCCAGTACCCTGTGTCTTTGAGGTAAGGACCTTTACCATTATGCCAACCTCACCTAGGAAATGATGTCTAGGAATATTAATATACAGCACACTATCATTTCATCCGAGTGTTATAACTCATTCCCCAAAGGTACTCATTCTGCTAAAATAGGTTCATAGGTTCATAGGTTCATACTAGGCTATCTGCCCGAGGGCATTTACAAGCCTAGCCCATAGTTTTGTGGCTTACGCCACCCCTTTAGTATGGGGAACTATACCCATTATTTTGCTGTGCCTCTGTTGAGCAGTGACACTGAGGTAATCCCTGGGGTATATCTGCGATCTCCCATCCATTGGTCAAGATTTCTCTTGAACAAGGCCAGCGAGGTGCTCTGCCTCACATATACCGGGATTTTATTCCACAGCATAGGGAGTCTTTGGGTGATGAATCTATCCCTCCAGCACGTCCTATTAATAGCCGTGTCGAGGTTTAAGTCTCCCGCCCTTGTGGCTCTGACGGATCTAGAGTTTTTGAGGTGAAGCATATTCATCAAATCTGGGTTTGACATGGCCTTGTATGTTAGGCAAAGGTCACCTCTGAGCAAGCGGTGCGACTGAATAGAGCTGGAGTTCTTTCAGTCGGGCAGCATAGGACAGATGTTTGAGACCCTTTATCCTTTTAGTGAGGAACTTTTGTGGCCTCTCCAGCTGCTGCAAGTGTCGGGTCAGATACATTCCGAATGGGGCATTGTACTCAATCATTGGTCTGATGAGTGATGAGTATAGGGAGACTATGACCTCCCTTGATCTAGATGAGAATCCCTTCATGATAAGGTGGGCAATGTAGAAGGTCTTCCTAACTACTTTAGCTACATGGGTGTCGAATGACAGACTACTATCAACCTGGGTCCCCAGGTCCCTGATAACTTCTTCTGTACTCAGTGGATTGCCACCTATTTGGTAGCTAGGGGTAACCTTGTTTTTCCCGAAGGGTATGACTATGCATTTTTTGGCATTTAACTTTAGGCCATGGCTCTGGCACCAGTTATCCGTTTCTGTGAGACCCTTCTGAAGGATATCTGTGTCAGATGTGTTTTTTACTATGGCGCCCAGTTTGCAGTCATCTGCAAACTTTGTCAGCCATAACCCTCCTGTGTTTGCTTGTACTTCGGAAAAGTAGATGCCAAACAAGAGTGGGCCCAGGACTGAGCCCTGTGGTACACCACTTGTGACAGGCTTTGAGTCTGACATGGCGCCAGCAACTCTGACCCTGTGGGTTCTGTCACTCAGCCAGTTTGCAACCCATCTTGTGATGTATGGGTTAACATTTAAGCTGATGAGTTTTTCAATGATACCCGAGTGGGTCCAACAAAATCTCATGTGTCCTAACTTCTGAAGTTAGACATGCCACAGTCATTAATGTCCTTATCCCTAGACTGGAACATGTCTTGATAACAGTAAGCCAAAATTCCTCTCCAAATACATCAATTCTAAAAAAAAAACTGAAAATCTAATTCTAAGATGTATCCACATCTCTCCTAGCTTCAAGAACATCACTCTACGACTATTTAGAAAGCTAGGTGGTTCCTAGTACTACAAAGATATTCCTTTATCCACACCCGATTAATATACAGACTTCTTCACAAATTGTACTGCTCCCAAGATGTACACTACTATCCCACACTTTAAATTACTCAAGAAGCTATACAACTTAATAGATCACCCTATCATTTCTCATTCAGAAAGAAAGCTTTTTCAAAAATGCCAGTAAATTGTAATTCTTTTCCTGCTTACATCAAAAACAGACCAACTCATGCAGTTCAGTAAACAACTCTGATCATACACAAACAAACCCCTTTCGAAATACATGTATTTCTTGCCTCTTTGTTTTACCAAAGTATCGGGTACTGTTTGCAAACTCACTTACAGAACTCCTGTACTCTTGAATAAAACTCTCATAACTAACTATATTAATAGCAACATTGTACAACTGTGTCATTACTGAATGCAGTTACAAAATTTATCTTTGTCTCATATCACTCTGTATTACATTTATCTTTGTTTTACTACACATATGTAACTGTCTAGTGGCCTGAGCCATTAATGAAAAGGTTCTTCTAACCAGCTCATTTACCTGGTTAACATAAATAAATACATACTTACATAATGGTGTAAAAACTGTTTCCCACTGTTCTTTCACTGAAGTATTGCAAACTGTAAAAGTGTGCATCACATTCTATATTGCTGTTTAATGTACATATTGCTTACTTGTAATTCATATGCAATAAGCAACTGCAGCCAGGTCACTCCTTGAAAGGGTCTTGGGCCATTTCATTTAACCAGTCATCAAATGTAAAAAATAAATGCAATAAAAATAAATACCTCATGGTTAAGGACAGATATTATACTCCATTAGCATAAACAATCATAATAAAACACACTCAACATTTAACAGAACAGCAGACAGCAAACAGGGCAGAGACATTACAGAAGTTGCTCTTAAAAGCTTGCCCCCCCTCCCAAAAAAAAAAAAAAAAAAAACAAAGAAACACACAGGCCAGAATTACTTATCAATTGATGCTTCAGCACAACTACAGAAATGCTGCCCCTAGTACAAGTCCTACATTCCCTTTATTAAATTTCACTCCATATTTGATGATGATGAATGAGAGGTGAAAGGTACAGGATTTTCAATGCATATGCACTAAGCACTTCCTCTGTTTCCATGACAGTTAATGCTGGACGGATCACCAAATTTCTCGGCAGCGAAAGAAATACATACGAAAAATGTCTTTATAAAACAAAGATACTGTAAAGACTACCTAAGCATTTAAGGCAGTTGTTGGAAACAGTGGATATTTGGGCATAGAAACTGTCAGGCCCTTAGCTGCAAAAATATATATGTCATCTGTGTTACAAAATGTGGGGCATTTATGAAAAGAAACTGTCAGGCATTTAGCTGCAAACATATGCATTTTATTTAACTTGGTATAAAAACAATCCACTGAAAAATATGCAGTTGTCAAAAATCAGGCTTGCGAGATCTAATGATACGACTGTAAGAAAATAGTTAGCTGCGAAGAACACGTTAGATTATTTTCTCACACACATAAAATGCTACAACTTAACAGCTTCCCGGGACCTTTTTGAGAACTTTTTCAATGTCCTAGATCTGCTCACACAGCGAAAATGCTAACTTTCCACACATTGGTTTTAGTTTCCTGTAGGGGGACGTTACTCGCCTACTGGGGTCTACAGCTTTTGGCAAGTGCAACAGATCCTCCAAACATACGACACCCCAACAATTCAACATATTTTAAGGGGACAAAAAATCTTACCCCAGAGTGCTGATGAAGGCATTAACGGACCCTTCCGCATAGAGGGAGACGATATCCCCAATGTGAAGAAAACTCGACATTTTGTCAGACATTTTTAAGCATGTCTCTGTATTCCTTTCTTAAGCCCTGCAAGTATCTGCTGCAGTTTTAGAGGACAAACAGAAAACCTTAAGAGTGACCCAGGTCCCCAGCCAATGCTTAACATATCCACACAAACACAACTATCTGGCTGAAGTGGGTGCTGTGGAAAACCTCCGTGGGCAGGTGACACAGGTTTTTCCGAGCCCAGGTAACTAGCCTCAGTAATGTAAGGAAGATCTAAGGAGTGACGTTTCCTCCATGCAGATAACTCCACGGTCTCCACCAGCAAAAGCAAAACCAGCCAAATCTCTCCAGCAGCAGTCACTCATTTCCTATGTGCAGAATGCACATAACTCCATCGGCAAATGCAAAAACAGCCAAAGCTCTGCAGCAGTAATTGTTTTCGTGGTCACAGATCCATTCAAACGGCCGGAAAGGACGTGAGCCCTTGAGCTCAATTCCAACAGGCTGAAGGTGCTGACGTCATCACGTAAGTGATGACGCCAGCTCAAAAAGGCACGAAAAAAAAAATTTAAAACAGCTGGAAAAAAATCGGAAATGAAGGGGTGCTACTCGGGAATCGTGGCACCCCATTATTTGGACCCCAAAACTCGGTAAAAACCAAACAATTCAGTACAGTTGGGAGGTATGGGCCATACCACTAACCTCCCTGCAAGCCATAGTGATAACTCCAGGTTTATATCCACGTTCCTTAAATCTCCTGACCATATCAGTTTTATGATGGTCATGTTTGTCACTACCAGAAGAAATACACTTATTTCTCATAAATTGAGATTTTGGTATATTACGAATGACATGTGGTGAATGATGACTGGTTGCATGTAGGAGGGAATTATATTCAGAGAATTTGCGGAACACCTGTGTGTCCAAAGTGCCATCCACATTCTTGGTAACTAGGACATCCAAAAAGGTAATGTACAGGTAAACTCTTGTGTACAGGTAAACTCAATGCCCCATTTGTTCCCATTGAGGTAATCAACAATTTCCTGTTGATACTCCAAATCACCCTTCCATATAAGCCAATAGCCATCCAAATAACATCACCAGATGTCCATTTCTGGCAAATACAGATTGTGTAGGGGGTTGTATATTATCTGTTCTTCTACATAAGCCATAAATGAATCAGCATAAATGGGGGCAAAGATGCCCCCCATTGCCTTCCCCCTAGTTTGACAGAAGCATTTGTCCTGGTAGTAAAAAACATTTTTGGTCAAGACATGTTCCGTCATGAGTACTAACAAAGTGTTAAATCCTGGACGATATAGTTCTGCAACTCCCAACCAATACTCAATGGCCAAAAGGCCAGCCCAATGGGGAATATTGGTATATAGGTAGGCCACATCCAGCGTACAAAGGAACCAATGTGATTCTACCTCAGCATCTGATAGTATTTGTAAGAATTCAGTGTATCATGCATTCTGGATCTCACTAGGGGCAGCAGAGGTTTCAAGTATTCTGTCAAAAAAGCTGCCAGTGGTTCTGTTAGAGATTCCCTCTTCTATACTCTTTTAACAGTGACTTCTTGTCTTAATTGCTTTACAGTTTTCTGTTGTCGATAATTTCATGATGGCATTTGATCTCTTCACTTTTTTTCCCTTATTGTCCTGTATTTTTGTGGTAAGTCTTTATCTCTTATTAATTTAGCTGCACAATAATATATTCTATTTACTTCTGTTATGTCACACAAAATTCAGTTAATGGCCTTGATTACTGTACTCATTTGTTTATCAAGCTTCTAACATTTTGGGTCTTAATGGGTTTCTGTATTCTATTTTTTATCGATCTTAATATGATCCCTGCATGAGTTTAGTGATGTGTTATTAGTATTTTTCTAATCCTTTTGAGGAAAATACAGTAAAATGGGACTAATTTACTAATTGGTTAATTCATTTATAAATAAATAAACAATTTGATTAATCTGGGACAAAGGGGGATAATGGAAAATACATTGAAAATCTTGAGTCAAAAGTAGCAGGACTATTTAGAGATTTAAATGTGATGCATCAGTCAGTGGTCTGAATATTTTTGTGACTATGTATCAGGTGGAATAGTTACTCAGGATGTGTGGTATAGTTTTAGAGTGACACTAATAAAGGGACTAATTCATTTAACAAAATAGACATGATTGATTTCTTCTATTGAAAAAAAATATGAGTAATATGTCAAAAAACTGGCACAGAAGGTTAGACAGTTAATTTCAGTTTCTCTGGCACAAGGTTTGATTCCCTCAGTTCTGTTTTGTCTACTGTATGACTGTGAGCAAATCACTTAACCAGACATTGCATTCTGATTGCATTTAAAGAGAATCTCTGTGTTCAATGAACATATCCTTTCAACAAATAAATGCTATTGGGGCACAGCAAGATTTTGTTATAATTCTATTAATAGGAAATGCTGTTTTATGTTTACATTTACCAGATTTTATAACATACACAGTTACCATTTTTATAATAAAAACAGTATGTGCATATAATTTCCATGATTAGCATAGTATGTGTAAATGACTTTTGCAATATGCAAAGCATGTGTATATAATTTTTGCAGCATGCTCAGGATGTATATATGGTTCTCATGGTTCATGTGGCCAAAGAGCTTCATGGCAGACAGTATTCCAACATTAGTTTAAAGGGTAAAGTGACATGTTCATTATAACATGTTGGTTAGTATTTTTTATTACTACCTGTGGGGGAAAAACACTAAAGGTTATTAATGGAATTCATAACACTGTACACCAGACTTCAGTTGGTAAAAGGACACAAAAGACATTATTTTAATACAAGTCAGAACAAAAAGAAGGAAAATGTAAGATGCAGATTGGCTTTTGGAAGTAAAAATAAAATGAGGGGTAAATGCCTATGTCTTACAGAAACCTGGCTAAAACCATGAACTAAAATTGATGAGGTTATCCCACTGGGGTGCAACATCCTTAGACTAGACCGTAACACCAGGAAAGGTGGAGGGGTAGCAATTCTGTTTAAAAACACAATAGATGTCACACTAGCCCCACAACAACCCCCCTTGTTCAATAATGCAAAAGCCCTAGTTAGCAAACTACAGCTTAACAAAAGTAAATCTATATTCATTGCCTGCATTTATATCACCCCAGGCAACAATGCAAATACGCTAGAAGACTTCCTACAGTGGCTTTCCAACACATACCCCCATGAAACTATGGTATTAGAAGGTGTTTAATATTGACTGGAACAATTGTTTCTCTGAATCTCCCACCCCCCATATAAACCTTCACAGTTATACCCAACTTATATCCTCACTTACCAGAATAAATAAATCTGACTACAAAGACAGTATCCTGGACTGGATTCTTATCAACAGTTACCCAGACCTGGATAACATGGGTACCCTCCCAGATGATATAAGTGACCACCTACTCACTTACATCATTAAGCATAAAGTTGATAACCACCACCAACTTCTATATAAATCTATTAGAAACAATAAGAACTTTAAATCCACTGACTTTCAGAATGAACTCAGAGCATGCAATTGGGCCATACTTAAAGAATTTCCACGAGATGATGCTGTAGCCTTCATTAATTCTAAATTCCTTTCCATTCTAGATTCCCACACTTCTATTTGCACCCTAAGAGCCAAAACTAAGACTGCCCCCTGGTTGTCTAAAGTAACCAAAACCAAAATCATAGCAAGAAATAAAACATGGGACAAATGTCGCACCTCCAAAGACCCACTTGACCATATTAAATTCTGACAACTAAGGAATGATATCAAGAAAGTCACACTGTTAGACAAAAAAAAATTCTATCAATACCTTCAGCAAAAACACCAGAACAAACCTCAGAAATTTTGGGCAGGAATAAACAAACTGCTCCACATTGGCCAATTCTCCACACCCACCCCCTCAACTTGCGACCATAAAACTCCAGAGGAAACTGCTAACATCATTAATGATTTTTTTACCAAAACCATCCAATCACTAGCTAGCCAACTACCCCCCCCACCAGCTCCTTTCAAACCTCCTCCACAACTACTACCCCACTCCCTTTCACCTTGCAACCTGTATCTACATCTACCATCTGATCTCTAATTAACAAACTAAAGCCCACTACCCTGGCAGCTGATCTCCTCCCATCAGAATATTTACAAAAAGGGGCAGATGCCATTGCATACCCTGTCTTGATCATAATAAACCACACCTTGACTGAAGCCACTATCCCCTATATCTGGAAGGTTTCCCATGTCATTCCCCTTCATAAAGGAGGGAATTCTTTAGACCTCTCAAACTTCTGACCAATAGCCATACTACCACCAATGGCCAAAATTATGGAAAAGTGCATCCACAACATATTAATGCACTATCTCACCCAAAATAAACTACTGGCCATCTCCCAGCATGATTTTAGAACACACTACAGCACCACATCAGCCCTCCTATCCTTCTCTAACTCTATCAACATCAACAAAAACAATAACAAACTTACCTCTGCTCTCTTCCTAGATCTAAGGCCTTTGATATGGTCAATCACCAACTGCTTCTTCATACCCTGAAGGAACTATCACTGAATAGTAGCTCTATTAAATGGTTCTAATCTTAGCTGTCTAATAGACAACAAGCAGTTTTATGGCAGAATACCCTATCCACGAATCTACCCATTGCTCTAGGAATCCCCCAAGGCTCCATACTAGGACCACTACTCTTCTCAGTCTTTATCAATGACCTAACCACCATCACTCCCAAGGCCACCTGCATCCCATACATGGACGACTCTACTTTAATATGTACCACCTCTTCCTCAACTGAGCTTATCACCCTAACCCAGAATACTTTCAATGATGTAAAAAAATGGTTCACAAACCGTCAGCTTCTATTAAACCCCAACAAAACTAAACTGCTCATCTTTTTCCCCACCTGCAAATCCTCCTCACCATTCTTTACTATAAGTTCCAACAATGGCACAATTATATCCCCAGATACTCACACAAAACTCCTGGGCTTCACAGTTGATAATGTCCTAAAATATGATATCCATGTCAATCAAACCATCAAATCTGTCAACAAAAAACTGGGCTCCCTATAAAGGATCAAACCCTTCATAACTTCTTTTGCAAGAACCACTATCGCTCAGTTCCACCTACTTTCTACCCTCCTCTATGCATCCTCCCTCTTCACTAACCTGAACCAAGCCACCCTTACCAAACTTGCTAGTTGTCACAACCATATTGCTAGATTTGCTACAGGTGCTACCTCTAGGACCCACCATTGTATCAACCTAGCTAAACTAGGATGGTTGGAGTGCCCAGTATTCTTCAATACAACCAACGTGTAATAACCCACAAAATGTTATATCAACCCGAAAAAACACCAGCACTAAATAAGTTCATCAAACCATACAGCAACCTGAGGTCACTACGCTCTGCTGACAAACTGCTGGTTCAAACAACTAAGAGCATACATGTGGCTGGAGACTCTCTATTCACCAACATACTAAGCAAAACTTGGAATATGCTACCTGCCAAACTTACTCACCAATCCTCCTAAACCCAGTTCAAAAAAAGCCTCAAACTACACTTCCAACAGCATTGGCAATGTCCCTGCTTAAACCCCGACTAATCACCACCTCTTCTTAAGCATTTCAATCATATACTCTAATAAGTGTATGAATTCTTGATGAGACTTAGCCCATAACTTTGTGTATTATTGTCTGAAACTGAAGCCATATGATTTTGATTTTGTCTACTATGTGTTATCTAAGTTTGTAACCCTACTGAAAACTGCATATTATACTTATCTCTAAATGTTGCTATTGTTCCTAATGTATTTGTACTCTGCTTTCGGGAGCTTTTCTCCCCAGGCCTCCACTGAAAATGGATATATATCCAGTCGGACTTTCCTGGTAAACAAATGTAAAATAAAATAAATAAATAAATAAATAAATAAATAATTGCAAAATGGCTGTTATATGTTGCAGGATTCATGAAGGTCATGTCCTTGCCTTTGTGACATGATGTCAAATTGGTATTTGTTGAGTTAGCACAGGTAAATAAAATGTATTCCATGTGAGAAATGAGAGAATGTGTAAGGTAAAATACTGCACAATTATTTCAGGTAGTGAAATAAGATCCATAGATTATTTGGGTAAACCTTAGTAGTTGTAAGTGTTCTATATGCCAAAGGATCTGGTGGATCCCTATGCTGTAGATAACTGATTAGTTTCCAGGTTGGGGAATAAATTTTTTAAAAGGCTCTTAGCTGTGGTATTTATATTTATAATCTTGCTATACTTCATGTGCAGGACATTGATAAAATAGTGCAATCGGGTACTAGGAAATGAATACTAATGACAGCGTATGCATGCATATAAATGTACAGAGTGATTGCTCCAATTCAAGTACTCCAAACAGTAAATGTGTTTCTAACATAGTATTTATTTTTCTTTCACCTTATGTTTATCCTAATGAGTAAATTCTCAATGTAAATTTAAAGCTAGAATGATCAGATGATTACTTAAATTAATCTAGATTCAGATCTCTTATAGCCACTTTCTTAAGCAGATATCACATGATTCATTAATAAAGGATGAATCAAGGGGATAACCGTTAGACGGAGAATAAATAAAATGGATGTGTTAAAACAACTGTGACACTGAATTTGTATTTTTTGAATAAGAACCACATTTGCATTCTGAAAGACATGAGTACAGTAAGTATATATTGCCATTCTGAATAAAGCTCAAGTACTGCAAATGAATATTATGGAACATTGCTTGTCTAAGAGGCAGCATGGCCTTGTTTTGTTGCATACTTTATAATGAATACAGCATTGCTTGTGTACTGTACAGATGAAGTCATGGAAAAGCAGGATGGTACATGAGAATATGCTGAGATGTGGCAGAATTAACAGGTTCTGGATAATGATGGCGTAATTCTACTGTTAATCCAGGATGTGAATTATGATCGGATAGGAATTTTACAGAATATCTCATTTTGATGTACTGCTGGGTCTGTAGTTCTGACGTGTTAGTCTACATTAGATTATGTTCATAGGTTCATAGGTTCATAGGTTCATAGGTAGATACTAGGCTATCTGCCCTAGGGCATTTATAAGCCTAGCCAGAGTGTATTTGGCTTCCGCCTCCCTATTAGATTAGCCTACTGTGCCTCTGTAAAGTAGGTCACAGAAGGTACCCTTTTAAGATTAGTTTACTGTGCCTCTATCTAGCAGGGACACAGGAGAGATCCCAGGGGTGAATTTGCGATTTCCCATCCACGCGTCCAAATTTCGCTTGAAGAGGGTCAGTGAGGGGCTATGTCTAACATGAATTGGGATTCTATTCCAGAGTGAGGGGAGCCTCTGGGAAATGAATCTGTCCCTCCAGCATGTCCTATTTATTTTTGTGCTGAGGTTTAGGTCCCTGGAGCGTGTAGCTCTAAGGGACTTGGATTTTTTGAGGTGGAGCATGTCCATTAATTCTGGGTTTGACATGGCTTTGTACGTCAGGCATAGATCGCCTCTGAGTAGGCAGTAAGCAACTGAGTAGAGCTGGAGTTTCTTTAGTCGAGCTGCATAGGACATCTGTTTGTAGCCCATGATCCCCTTGGTGAGGTACTTTTGGGGTCTCTCCAGTTGCTGCAGGTGTCGGGTAAGGTACATCCCAAAAGGGGCATTGTATTCAATTATGGGCCTGATGAGTGATGAGTAGAGGGGCACAATGACCTCTCTTGATCTAGATGTGAACCCTTTCATGATAAGGCGGGCTATATAGAAGTTTTTTCTAACCACTTTGGCAACATGATTATCAAAGGAGAGATTACTATCTATGTTGGTCCCCAAATCTCTACTTCTTCCGTACTTAATGAATTACCACCTATGTGGTAATTTGTGGGCACCTTGTTTTTCCCAAAGGGGATGACTATGCACTTTTTAGCATTTAGCTTGAGGTCATGGCTCTAGCACCAAGCATCAGTCTCTGTGAGACCCTTTTGGAGGATGCTTGTGTCAGCTGGAGATTCGATTATGGCCCCCAGTTTGCAGTCATCTGCGAACTTTGTCAGCTATAATCCCCCCGTGTTAGCCTGAACCTCAGAGAAGTATATACCGAACAAGAGAGGTCCCAGAACTGAGCCCTGTGGGATGCCACTTGTAACTGGTTTGGATTCAGACATGGCACCTGTGATTCTGACCATGTGGGCTCTATCTCTGAGCCAGTTTGCAACCCATCTTGTGATACAGGGGTTGATATTTTAGCTGGTAAGCTTATTTATGATGCCCGAGTAGGGTATTGTGTTGAAGGCTTTTGTGAGGTCCAGGTAGGCTGTGTGGACTACCTTGCCCTCATCTATGGCTTTGGTAACTGTTTCAAAGAAATAAACTAGGTTTAAGAGGCAAGATCTGCCCTTAACAAAGTCGAATTGGGTAGGGTCCAATGTCTGGAGACTCCCAATGTCTTTGTTTATGAGTTCCATGATAATATGCTCCATAGCTTTACAGACCAGACTAGTCAGGCTTATGGGGCGATAGTTTCCGGGGTCCGTTGTGGCACCACATTTGTGGAGTGGGACCACTGTAGCTGTACGCCATTCTTTGGGTACATATCCTGTAGTAAGGCTAAGTTTGAACAGTGACTTAATGTGAGGGTTCAGTTCTTCTTGGAGCTCATGTAAGACACAGCCTGGGACACCGTCCGGTCCCATAGATGCTGTGTTTTTTGCTTTGGAGAGGGCAGCTTTCACCTGTGCATCTGTGATGTCAGGGAGGTTACATTCAGTTGGGATAGGCGTTTGCTCCTTTGGGGGGGAAGGGGGGGAGAAGTTTGCACTGAATCTGTCTGCCAGGATGTTGGCTATGTCTGTAGGTTCAGTATATTTTGCACCGTTATGCAACAATTCAGAGCATATCTGGGAGTTTCCGTCCATGTTTCTGACATAACTAAAGAAGGCCTTGTGATTATCTTTAGTGTCTAGGGCAATTTTTCTTTCGAAACTGGCCTTTGATGATTTTAAGAGGGATCGAAGTTTCTTGCTAATACTGATCAGAGATGCCTTCCCTTTTTGGGATTTTGCTCTGTCATGTAGTAGCTTCCTCTTTCTGTTGTATAGCTTATTTATGGGTGGGGTCCACCAGACTGGTCTACTGTTTTTGGAGCAGTGAGTCTTGGTTTTATTTGGGATAGCACGATCTATGCATTCCTGCAGGTGCTCATAGAATGCATTTGTAAAGGATTCTGTGGATTGGGCTGCATTATCCTCTGACCCAGGGGCTTTGAAGGATTCCACCTCAGTCTTGATAAGTGCAAAGTTGGCTTTGGAGAAATTCTTTACAGTGATTTCCTTGGCTGGGGGTGGGGATGGGATATGGATGTCCAGGGAAATTTGTTTATGGTCTGATCTTACCAATGAGAGGTTTACCTATGGTGTGGAACATAGAGTCCCCATGTTGGTGATGACCAGGTCCAATATGTTGTTCCCTCTTGTGGGAGTGGTGACCAGTTGTTCCATTGCGTTAGAGTTTATAAATTCAAGGAACCGTTGGGCGAGGGTGTTTGGGCTTGAGTAGTTTTCCCAGTCAATGTTTGGGTAGTTGAAGTCACCCAATAACATAGTGTTTGGAGAGACCTTCATATTCTCCCGGTGTTCTCAGGAATGCTAAGTGGGGTTCCTGTAATAGGAAGGGGGTTCTGTAGCAGGCTTCAAACTGAAAGGCAGTTTTGCCTGCTGTTAGTTGCACATGGATGGATTCCGATGCTTCGTGCAGTGCCACTAACCTGGAGGTGTAGGTATCTTTGATGAATATAGATACCCCCTCCTTTTGTGCTTCGGTCTGAGTTTTGGGGCTGAAACGCATGGTATGAGTTAGAACCTGGTAGTGCTGGGGTGCTCTCAGGAGCCTTGAACCAGGTTTCTGTTACTGCACAGACATTGATTTTCTCCATACTGTAAGACTATTTTACTCTTTGCTTTATGCTTCCAATCTATTCTGAACAATAAATGCCTTGCCTTAAACTGCTTTTATGTCTTAGTGAATTTAGTAATGATGGACGGTAATAAAAAACCTCTTAACAAGTAGGTGACTGTTGGCTGATGATAATGGTACCATGCTGATGGCGTAGTCTGATGACAACAGTGATACTATCAGCAGTGCTAACAGCAGAGGGCAACGTATACTCACACCAGTTACAGCTGAGATGATAAGGGAACCGTTTGTATCACATCAGCTCAGAGAAGGTCATCTAGTCCAAGCCAGCCCCACTCCTGCAGCGCAGGTGTCACTACCTCAGATAACCTCAGAGGGATGCGATGCCTTTCAAGTATATGCATGCAACATAGGGAAGTGGCAAGTAAATGACCATAGCTGCCATGATATCAGTACATTCCCAACTCTAGATATCTCCCTTGGCATCAATGACCAGATATACAGTTGAGTTATCTATGAACAGATGGGCAGTCACACCATGTACAAGATACAGAGTATGCTGCAGGGATTATGGGACATTATGTAATGTATTCAGTCTGATATGACATACACAGACATGGAACAGTCATGTCTGTTTGGGGTATTACTGGCCTACATGGCATCCATTGCTGCATCTATGCAGATGTGGACAGCTGGTATGAATCGCCATGCTAGGGAACAGATACACATTGTACCATTAAACAATGGTCTTTTTCTTGTTCATTCATCTATGTACCTACTTAACTGAAAAAGCTACGGGAAACTTCAACAAGATGCCTTTATTCCTCCCACAGGGAGGGTATCAGAGAGAGAGCCTCCATCATACCTCTCAACTGTACAGATCTTCACAGAATGTCCAGATTTTTGCTTCATATTTTTGGTCTGTTTGTCATAAAATTGTGTTTCTCTGACAAATTAGTGGAAGATCATTCAAGATTGAATTTAGAAACTAATGACAGCCATTTGATTTTCAGACCTCATACCCTTAAAATTCATGCTAATGCAAAGCCTGTTATTCTATCAACTTTCTAAGTTGGTAAGAGTAATATTTAAAAATTGTCCAGATTGTTAGGCATTTGTCCAACTTTTATTTATGGCTTTGTCCAGATTTCATGCTCTAAGAGGTTGAGAGGTATGAGCCTCCTAGATCTGCTAGCTATCTTATGAACCAAAATAATCCACCACGATGTGTAGAAATATAGAAGGCTTTTATTAAACAAAACTGGAATAAAACGAGCGCTTTCACATACTCCAAGTATGCTTCATCAGGTTATAACAAAATGTTAAGACCCCTTGGCTTATATACAAATTCAAATGCTAACTGTTAGTTCAATTAACTTCATTATTCAATTAAATGATTAATCATACTGCTTGGCTTTGAAAGAGACAGAACGTTAATTCTACCTTCAGTTCTTAAACAATTTCTATAAGCTATAAAAATACCAACGTAGATAGCAAATTCTTATGAGAATAATTTCTAGAAACATATTGCACCAGATGTAATGCCATAACTACATAAAAAGGTATTATAATGGAAAGAATATATGTTGAGTTATGTTGAATGATACAACATAAAATGACATAAGATATAATGAATGAATAATAGATAAATAAATACAATTAATTCTATAAATCAACATCTCATGGACCACATATATATCATAATGGCTAATATAGAATCACCACTAGCTATATATAGAATATAAAAACAATGTATACAAAAATATATAATATCAAACTTGTTATCTCACAATAATTAAAATGTGTGTATAAAATAATCAAAAAATAAAATAATACATAATAACTATAGCTAATAACTGATGAGCTCCAAATATTTAATCAATTGACATTGGTCTACAACAAATTGTTATTATCTAAAATTATACCACATAATAGTCTAATATTATTTAATATATTCATTATTTCTTTATAACTCATTATTATCTACGTGCTTCTAATATAGGTTTAATGCTAATAGCAGAGTTAAGTCCAGGTTCTATATGTGCCCGCAACCTGAAAATCCATTCTAACTCAATTTTCTCTAAAAAGTTCATATTCTCACCACTTCTCATAGTTGGTTTTATTATTTGTAAAACACTAAAGTTAAAACTATGGTCATGGTATATGTTAATATGCTTAGCTAAGGCATTAGTTAGAATCATTTTCCTGACTTCATATACATGGTTGTATATACGGTCCCTCAATCTCCTAGAGGTTAACCCTACGTAGTATGCTTGGCATTTGGTACAGGTAGCCAGATAAATCAAATTTGTGGTGTAACATGTAGCATATAAAGTGGATCTATGTGTATAA
>NC_056726.1:1920216190-1920248690 GCF_019279795.1 Protopterus annectens
GTTGTGCAACCCTGGAGTTGATATATATAGTTAGGGGGGTGTGGGGGGCACAAATAAACTGTCGACCATATGAACTGTCGACCATGTCAGGTAGAACCATATATATATATATATATATATATATATATATATATATATATATATATATATATATATCTATATATGTGTATATCTGGGACTACTTCAAGACATTGAAATTTCATAACGTTGAAATTCAAAACATTGTGACCAAAATATAAAAATCCCAAAACACTGAAAACCCATAACAATGAAAACTCAGAATATTGAAAGTGTGCTTCAAAACATTGAAAACTACAACGCACATGTAAATAACAACCCCTCCACCTGTAACAATGCTTAACTAACAAACACACTTCCTTCTACTTTTCTGCAGGGGGGAAGTCCCCCTGTACTCCATCCCATAAATTAAATATATCAAATCCAAGATCGCACTACAGTGGAAAAAAGTTAATTTCCTAACCTCACTGTACCACAGTCACCATACACTGAGGTTAGGAAATTAATTGTTTTGATCTTGGAGTTGGTATATTTAATTTTCAGAGGGTGTGGGAGGCAGAGCCCTCCACATGGGGAGTGCATGCGGGCTACCCCCCTGGCAGAAAAAAGTAGAAAGTGTGTTTGTTAGGTGTTGTTATAGGTGGAGGGGATATTATTTACATGTGCAATGTAGTTTTCAATGTTATGAAGCCAAGTTTCAGTGTTCTTTTATTTTTAAAAAAACAAGTTTATTATTTTTAACATACAAGTAAATATCATAACAATTTTATACAAGTAATTGAAATAGAAATGGTTATAACATTCAATAAAATAACCAAAGTATTTACAAAGACATCCACTACAATCAAATCAATTAATTAAACTAAAATACCATGCTATTGAAGTTAAGATTTTTTTAACAAGTTTTGTAAGGTATCCCATATAACATAATAAGATGTTTTTCTAGTAGTTCTTAATTTTATTGTCATCAATTCCATATGGCACACTACAGTCATAACATTTTTAAATTCATTAAAAGAAGGAGGTGTATCTGAAATCCAATTTCTGGTTATTATTTTTCTAGCTACTGCTAGAATAGACCATAACAAGGGAAATTTAACTTTTTTAACACTTTGAGGTACAGGAGTGTTGAATAATATAAGAGATTTAGAAATAATAAAAGTACCTGTAAAAAGAGCCTGCAAAAAATCATTGATTGACTCCCAATATTCTTTCAATTTTATACAGTCATAAAACATATGTGCCCAATCAGCATTAATTTCTACATTACACCTTTTACATAGATTGTCTTTATTATTTATTTTATTCATCATCAAAGATGTATAAAAGGATCTATGTAAAAATTTCCAAGTAAAAAGTCTCCAGATAATGGAAGAAGTAGTTTTATAGGCAGATTCCAATATATATTGTTTATCTTGTTGATTTGGTAATTCACCATTAATGGAAGTGAAATAATTCCAATAGGTATCTACAATGTAATGAGTTCCTTCTCTAATAATTTTATGTATGTATGAAAGTTTACCTTTATCAGAAACTTTATGTTGTAAATTTAATATCAAGTAATTAATCAGTGTTGGAATAGATTCTTTAACTGTTATAGACATTAAATCAATTTTATTAATGAGATGTTGTCTAAAGGTCTGAACTTCTAACCAACAAGTTTCTCTCAGATCAAATTCTTGTTTTAAAAGATCTAAATTTTTAACTTTATTATCAGATAGCAACTGATACCAGTACTTTAGATCATTGTCTGTGACTGAATGAGTTCCTTCAGAAGTAGATGACAAAAGCATACCACATGTATACTTTATAGGGAATATAATAAAATTCCATTCCTTATCCTTAGGATGCATGAATATAAAATTACGATAACTAATAATAATGTTTAATGGATAACTAACTATATATTTTGGTGTAATAGGTGAAGTGCAAAATTCTTTTAGTAACCATAGCATGGAGTTATTTACAATCATATTTTTATGTGTTAAAGAGATTTTCATGAAGTGAACACTAATTAGTTCCCAGTAATCTTTCCATTTTGCAACATATGACTGATCTATTAAAAAAGTAATAACTTTTATAGTAGAAGAGATAGTATATAAGTTAAAGTCTGGAAAAGAAATGCCCCCTTGAGACCAGCTATTGGTATGTTTCTATAATGCAATCCTAGGTCTATTAGGTGCCCATAGGAAGTTTAACATTAATGTATTCAATTTCTTGATAATTATTTTTGTAGGTGGGAGTATTATTGATTGTATTAAATATAATATCTTGGGGAATATTATCATTTTAATAATTGTAAGTCTCTCTTCCATAGTAAAAAACATATTATTCCAGGTATTGAAAAGATTTTGTATATTAAGATGACAGGTATTATAATTATTATGTATAATAGATTTGATATCTTTAGTTAATATTATACCTAGATAAGTTATCTGACCTGAATTGGGTATATATTTACTAAAATCACTAATGAGAACATTTTTTCGTGTATATATATGTAGTATTTTAGTTTTTTCTACATTGAATATTAAACCAGAAATATTTTTAAAACTCATAATTTTATCAAATAAGGACTGCATAGAGGAATTAGATCCTGCTGATGTAATTAGAACATCATCTGCAAAAAGTTGAATTTTAGATGTTGTATTTTCATCTATTTCAAATCCCTCTATATCAGTACTGTTTCTGATCAGATTAGCCCAAGGCTCCATTATTAAAGTAAATAATAGTGGAGAAAGTGGACACCCTTGTTTTGTACCTTTTAAGATGGGTATTTTTTGTGAGACATATGTTCCTATCTTGATATAAGCCAATGCACCTTTATATAGATGTTCAATTAGATTTACAAATGCATCTGAGAAGTTTGTGCACTTCAGTAAGGTAAACAAGTAGTCTCAACTTACTGAATCAAATGCTGAACTTATATCTAGACTAATAAGGGTTACATCTTTCTTTCTCTTATTTGCAAAATCAATTAATGTTAGAGTCCTCCTTATATTGTCAAAAGTGTTTCTATTTACAATGAAGCCTGTCTGATCTATATCTATAATGCCTGGGATGATTGTCTTCAATCTATCAGCAAAAATACTCATAAACATTTTATAATCAACATTAAGTAATGAAATGGGTCGATATGAAGTGCATCTAGTTGGATCTTTATTGGGTTTTACAATTGGCAAAATCAATGTGTATTGCCAAGATGGGAGAGTTATTAGCTCATTTTGGGCCAAAATAAAATATTAATGAGTATGTACTTTTAGAAAGAATTTTATATATCTCTGGTATAATACCATCATTACCTGGTGCTTTGTTTGATTTAAGCTTGTTTATTTGTGTAACAACCTCTGTATATGAAATACTTTTATCCAATAGTTTAGTTTGTTGTTTATTAAGTTTTGTATTCATGTTTGTAGTTATAAATTCATTTATTCTGTCTATAGGTTCCATGTTAATGTTATTATGATTAATTTTGTGAAAGTGATTTCTAAATTCATCTAATATTTCTGGTAGACTAGAAACATTCTTCTTTTTCCTTTGAGAGAAAATTTCTTTAATATGATTTTGCTTATTCAACCTTTTTGTTTTATTTTTAAGTCTATGTAAGTATTTGGGGCTTATTGAGTAAGAAAAAAACTTGTATTTCTCTAAAGTTATTTTAACTTTATGAGTTAAAATTTCTTTGTATTTCTCATTTAGTTTGTTTATTTCTTTAATGACTTTTTTGTCCATAATATTTTCTTTATTATTATGCTTATAAGAGTCTAATTTACTTTGAATATCTAGTAATTCCTTATCCCAAGATTTCCTTTTATTATTATACCATCTGATACTTTGTCCATATAGATATGATTTTAAAGCATCCCAAACATAAACAATGGAG
Organism: Protopterus annectens; assembly: GCF_019279795.1. Classification (NCBI taxonomy): domain Eukaryota; kingdom Metazoa; phylum Chordata; order Ceratodontiformes; family Protopteridae; genus Protopterus; species Protopterus annectens. The sequence goes on from NC_056726.1 coordinate 1,920,220,092, forward strand.
ACTTCAGGTGTATTGTTTATTTCTAAAAAATGTTGCACTTCTGAAAGTATATAATCTTTATAGTCTTTTAGTTGAGTTAAATATGCTGGTATCCTTTTGATCTGAACATTGTAAGTACTTTTTATCATGAACTCAAAGACAATTGAATTATGATCTGATATAGGACACAAAATGATTTTAGAATTTATTAATTCTGTTACCATCGGGTTAGAAATAAAGACTCTATCTATTTTTGAATAAGTTTTATATCTGTTAGAAAAAAAGGTGTATGGTAATGATTTTGAGTCTATATGATTATTAATATCATTTAAATGATAAGAATTAAGAAAGTCCTTTAAATGTTTTGCATTAGATGTAATTTTCCTTTTTCCTATAGTAGTAGTATCTTTTTCATGTAGGATACAATTAAAGTCACCTGCTAAAATAATATCTCCTATAGAGAATGATATGATCTTATTAAGATGGTATTTCACTGTATTAATACCAATTCCTGGTATCCAATATACATTGATTAATGTATATGTCTTTCCATTAATTTGTATTGTAACCATACAGAACATTCCTTTATCATCTTCATAAGACTTAATAGTTTTAGGTATGGGCATACTTTTATTCCATAAAATAGCCACTCCTCTTTTTTCTGAGTGTGCTCTGAACTAACTAATACTGTATATTTATTAGTGGCTAATTTATCAATATCCTTTTTCAAGAGATGTGTTTCTTGAAGGAATACTAAGTTGGCCTTATGTAAATTAATGTATCTCATTAAGCTTGCCCTTTTACATGGGTTATTCAGTCCATTAATGTTTAAAGAAATTCCTTTTAGAGAAGTCATTTGGCATTTTTAAAACATATAAAACTTATAATCAAAATAACAATTAACAAAATAAGTAATGTTATACCTCCTCCTTTATGTGTACCTTTAAATATAGCTGTATTTATTGAGACTCTTATGGGATTTTGTATAAGCTTCAATTTTGTTTGTAGTGACAATGAGCTTACAAAATGTATTGTGGATGTCAGAACTATATACAAACAACAGTAAACAAAAAAAAAATAATATAAGGATTAAACCTTGCACCCAGCCTGGAGTTAAAACTCCAACTTTGAGTAGCACATACTACTCAAGTTAACCCCCTACCCTAAGCAGCAGTACCTCAGCTGCCACCTTATCAATTTAATACTAGTTATTATTAACTAAAATTAACATCTTTCAATTAGATTATCTAGTAAGACAAAACTAAACATTTGATAAATCAGCATCGTATAGACAAATAGAAACTTTTAAAAACAATTCATACTTCTATGTACATCTATTTAATATAATACATTTATAATCAAATAGCATTCAAATAGACTAGATATTAGGAACCAAGAAAAGAGAGAGAGAAATAAAAGAAGTGAGAGAGAGAGAGAGAGAGAGAAAAAAAAAAAATAAATAAATAATGTACCTATTTTCTGTCATAGAAATGCAGTTAACAGCTTCTAAAATACTTTAAACTACTTGCATCAAAGCTTTTTTTCTCATGCTTATTATTGCCAGTAAAATAAAATATTTATGTTTATAAAATTGGTTACAAATCATACTGCATAACTATATAAATACGCAAATATACTTGCATTGTTGTGAAGAAAGCCATCTGTATTTTATATATCTGAACTGCTGCTTTAAAATATGTCACATGACAACTTCTTCTAAAATAAAATCATAATAATATTTATGCTTGTCAGTTAGATAAGTCAAATGAATTGTAACATTATATATGTTTAAATCATAAGTACATACATACAATAATATGTTGCAGTCAAGTAAACTTTCAAAAACATATTGTTTTACTTTCTGTGCCTTCTAAAATATCACATTTGTTTACTATTTGATACTGAATCATTTAAAATCATTATAACTTTCATATTTTATAAATTATAACATAAATAAGTAAATAGTTATAAAAAATAACTCACATTTAAATGTAATAGAGTTCATTTTCCACCACAGAGTCGCATTTGCAGCAGTTCAACTTCCTGGTAGAGTGTTCTCCTTGAATCTGCAATGTGTCAGTGTGAATTCAGAGGTCAAAGTTCAAATTGACTGCCTTCAGCTTCTCTGCGTGCATTCTGAGTGTTGAAGCTTTTAAACAACTCGAGGACACTATTCACGAGGTAACCCACATCCCAAATTGTCTCCCTTAACATTCTGGCGGGAATTTTAATAAATACAAGTGACTGACATTCATTTAGCAATATAAATGAAACTAAACAGAGCAAAACCTTCGCGAAGTAATTTATAAGTTATTACAGCCTCTATGACAGTGAAACTAAGCCCACAGTTATTAGTATATAATACAACTAATTTTTTAAGTCCCTATTCAATTTTTATACAAATCTTATTATTTACTGTATCAGAATTATCAAAAGCATATAAATGTACCTATATGAAAGAAAAGAGAGAGAGAGAAAAGAAAAAAAAAACAGAGAGTAGAAAATAAAAGAAAGTAAGAGAAGAGATAAAAAAATAAAATGGAAGCTATAAAAAGTATCTACAATGGAATATAACTTGCTGTATATATTAATAAAGATAGATATGAAACATATTATTTACTACCATTTAGTTCTAATTATTAATAATTAAAGCATGACAGGTTATTTGTAAACAAGTATGAGCAATAGAATCATGGAAAAATAATTAGCAACAGTATTTAAACAGCATATATACTTTTTTACAAGGAATTAATAAGTTATTATTCCACTTATCATATTTTCATTACACTTCTCTACCTGCCCTCCCCCACCCCTTACTAAATGCATAATCTAAAAAAAATGTCATTATTTAAAATAAAAGAAAAAAAGAAATGTATCTAATTACTAACCTTAAGTCTCTTTGTCAAAAAGAGAAACAGATTGATTGATAGCTTGTTATTAGTTCCTCAGATATTTTGACTATTTATGAAACAAAAACAAGTCTTTGTACACATAAAGTAACTTTGATTAAATCTTTTTCAGAATATTTGTGGCTTTTTGAAAATGCAGTAACTGTATTTAAAAAGATTAATAGTGAAGAAAAAAGAGAGAGAGAAAAAGAAAAAACATAGAACAAGTCATTTGTTTTTTAGTCTTTTTTTCTTCTCTGAAGTCTTCCATGAAGATTCTGTTGCCAACCTCTTTAATGAAGGACTAGCCAATTCCATTTCCTCTATTTTATCCAAAATCTTATTTTTTTTGATAAACAGCAATGCAGAGTCTAAGTCTTCAAAGATTCTAGGGCCATCAGGAAGAAAGATTTTTAGTTTGGCAGGAAACAGAAGGTAGGTTTTAAACTGTGCTTTCTTAAGCTCTCTTATTAATGGCAGGAAAACTTTTCTTTTAGTTATTACCAAGGAAGAATAGTCATTGTCAAAGCACACAGTTGTCTCATTAATTTTAACAGGTGCTTTAGCCCAAGCAGTTTTAAGTACCATCTCTTTATCAAAAGATGATAGAAATCTAACTATAACTGACCTAGGATACTTTTTGTTAGAGTTAGAATTAGATATAAATCTATGGGCTCTTTCAATACCAAAATAAAAAGCTTCTGGTAAGTCTAAAGTTTTAGGGAGCCATGTATTTAAAAAAGAAGTAATATTGTTACCTTCAATATTTTCTGGCAGTCCAAAAATCCTAATGTTATTGCACCTAGATCTATTTTCCAGGTCATCAAGCTTAGTTTGTAGATGTGTATTCTGTTTCAGCAAAAACTCAATGTTGATTTCTTCTTCTTGGATTCTATTCTCCATGTCATTTACAGTCTCTTCTATGCCTGTAATCTGGGTCTTCTGTTGTTGCAAGTCTATATGTAACAAGTCTAGTTGTTTTGTAGTTTTTTCTATAAAGGTATCAATTTTAGTATCCAGATTATCCATTTTGGCAGTAAGTTGCTGGATTATAGATATCAGAGACTGAAGTTCTTTCTTGATGCTGGAATCTTGAGAATTTGTCTTACTGGAACTCATTTCAAACAGAAAAGCTGACAGAAAAAAATTCCAAAGTGTTTTCTGACAGGAATATTATTAAAATGTTCTTTCTTTTTTGATATTATTCAAGTAATAGATATTCCAAACATATTTAGAAAGAAAATTACTTCATAAATTAATTTTAAAAGTAATTATTTCCTGTCAGTGTTGTGAAATTGGTGGAGCTGAAGAAATCTGCTGCTATCCTGTGTTCATCCTTGACCACCAAGTTTCAGTGTTCTGAAGTTTAATTGTTTTGGGTTTTCAGTGTTTTGAATTTTCAGTGTTATGGTCCCAATGTTATGAATTTCAGAGTTATGAGATTTCAATATTTTAATGTAGACCCATATATATACATATATATATATATATATATATATATATATATATATATATATATATATATATATGTTACATATTAGAAACACGAAAGATCTAAATTGTGAATGTATGTACATCGACACATAAAGGTCGATGTACATACACACCGAAACACTAAAACAGCGAAAATCAAAACGTTGAATGTGTTTCCCAGCCAGCAGTGCAGTGGTGGGGATAAGCAAATATATCCTTTTCACCAGTGTAGTGCAGTGTAGGAGTTGGCATATTAAAGAAGGGGGGGTGCAGGGGGGCTTGCCCCCCCCTGCATAAGCATGTCAGTGTATTTTTTTTTATTTTGTACTTACCTGTGTGGCGTGTTTTGCTGACGAAGCATGTTTGGCATTTTGATTTTCACTCTTTCCGTGTTTTGCTGTGTATGTATATTGACCTTTATGTGTCGACGTACATACATTCACATTTTAGATCTTTCAGTGTTTTAATATTGACCTATATATATATATATATATATATATATATATATATATATATATATATATATATATATATATATACATATACATATATGGGTCTACTTTGTTTAGTGAAATCTCATTTCACTGAATTTCATTTCACCCCGACCACATCGCTGAAAACACAAATTACTGAAAACTCATTTCACTGAATCTTATTTCACTGAATTGCAGTTAATATATGTGGTACTGTGTAGAATACTCTAAGGCAAGTAAAAGGTATATGCCCTTTTCCCTACTGTAGTGTCATCCTGGAGTTAGTATATATAGTTAGGAGGTGTGTGGGGGGCACAGCCCCACAATATTGGGGAGGTGCGGGGTTATAGCCCCCCATCTAGTTTGTTTTATATTAAAATTTCCAAAAACTTCAAAATAATACATTTTAAACCATAGACATGCATACTTACAACACCGATGACTAACTCTCTCCAGAAGACAATATATACTCAGTCTAAGTGGGAGGCTTCAGTGAAATGAGATTCCATGAAACAAGGTAGACCCGTAGATAGCTATATATATATATATATATACACATATATATATATATATATATATATATATATATATATATATATATATATGTCTATATATATATATATATATATATATATATATATATATATATATATATACATATACATATATATAAATATATATATATATATATATATATATATATATATGGCTGGGATGGGTCACATATAGGGACATATTTCAAATATTGCTCTTAGAAACAAAGACATTTGTTACACCAACAGGGTGCATTTCAGCAGACAATTACTGAAGGATATGGGGATGGAAACTGAAATGTTATGTCATCATTTACTGACATAAATCCTTGGATCATCACAGTGATTTACCAGACAAATACAAATAAATTGTGGAACAGAGCAAAGGTATGGGCCAAACATTTGGACATTCTGTGATAATCCTGGCAGTGGAGAGGTATGCTCAGAACTCCTTAGTGCAATGAATCTGGACCAAGCCTGCCAATGTGGGGGAACAAATGCATGAAAATAGGGACATATCCAAAATACATGAGCAGATAAGCTGAGAAAGTTTAAATAGCAACACTGTATGTCCTAACATATATTGACTGAAATATCATAAGTCTGGGACTCAATTGCTTCTCATTAGTTAGTGACCTCAATCCTCTCATTATCCCATTGATGTGTCAGGAATATACAACAATTATGGAGATCAGACCAAAGATATTGGCCTGACAATTGGACATCCTATGAATATGTGGACATAATGCAACATTAGGGGAAACTACACTCAGCTACCAAGCAACATCCAAACTACAATCAGACTGATATAACACTACCCAAATCTAGCTCTGGGGCTGGACACATGGATTTGCAAATATAACAGGCACTACAAGGATGTAACACTAGCAGAAAACAGACATTGGTGGAAAATGCATACCCACAACCAATTGCACCACAATTTCAGTGACATACCAGTAAGCAAACTGAACACTACAGTATAATGACTGTGTGATCAACAATATCCCATTTGTAACTCACACATTACCCCTACATATACTGCCCCAAGTCCCAGTGTAGTGGGAATCTTGAGGTGTTATGGGACATGTCACGGTCTGCCCATACAAACATATACAGGCGATAGGGATCCAAAAACCAGAACACCATGCACAGTCAAGTAGAAAGGGCCCATGACACTCACATAACATGTACACACTACACTGCTACACAATCCTGACAGTCTGTTAACAATGGCCAGACATACATAGACTTCTCAAATGTACAGTTTCACACAGAATGTATAGGCACTGGACTCATATCTATGGCCACATCCTTGTTACATGTCTGGGGTCTATGACATCACTGGAATGGTAACAGGATTGAAGGCCTCTGAACCTCTTAGGGCATGACATCTGGACAAAGCCTGACATAATTGGGGGACAGAGGTCCAAACACAGGGGTATATTGGACATATTGCTGTTATAAATTTAGACAGTTGCTAGTGTTACTGGGTTTGTTATCACATATCTTTTCTGAGGGATATGAAGTCAGTAACACCAGTGGATGTTAGCATGTACTGTCTGCATTTTCCAGTGTATCCTACTGATTAGCCAAGGCCAACAGCTGTCTGGGGAACAGACCAAACATATGAGCCAAGCATTTGGACAGTGTCTAGGCCTCTGGACAGTGTAGAAGTATGACTGCAGTCATGTAACAGAATGGAATTCTCCTGCCAAACATGTCATCCAGCACCTTATGAAGCACAGTAAGTAAGACCAACATGACACTCCTCCACATCAGCTCTGGGCAATTACCCATGAATATTCAAATACAGCATGCACTACAGGAATGGAACTGTAGTGAAAGGCAGATAGTAGTGCAAAAATATCCATCTAAAAACATTTGCTCCACAGTCACAGCAACATACCGGTAACCAAAATGAATTCCAGAGTACAACAACTGTCTGAGTTGTTACAGGACATTTCACAGTCTACCCCTACAAGCATATAGCCCTGATAGACCACCAGCAGCCATAGCAGCATGCACAGTCAGATAAGTAAAGGATGTATGGAACTCATATCTGCTACTCTCCATACCCATAATGCACTTGGGGAACAGGTGGTGGGAAAGAGGGACATATCACACATAATGTTGTTACAAACTGAAACAGTAGCTGGTGCTACATGTGTTGTTGTAACATAACATCCCTGAAGGATATGATGTCTGGAACATCAATGAATGTCAACAGTTACTGACTACAATCCTCACATTATCCTACCGACCCCACAAAAACAGACATTGTTTGAGGAACCGACTAAACATAACAGGCATACCTCTGGCCAGTCTGTGGATAACATGCCAGTTGAGAGGTATGTCAGAGGCATATCACTGTCAGATGTCAAGTCACTCAATAAATGCATGTCCAGAAGAACCCTGTCAATCTAGCAACCCTCCATGTGTATAACAGCACTAATGACATGCAATCTGTACCCAATTCTGAAGCTTTGCCCCCATGTTGTTGGGCTATATCCACATGTCCTGCCCTGTGAGGTATTCCCACCTACTGTCTGTGAAGCTGTAGTCTCTACACCTTCATAATGTCCCCTGCACAGGCAAGGAAAAGGGGCAAGGTCCACATGAAGGATGTCCTATATGTTAGAAATAGCAGCAGTGTTCAGGCCCACACCACAATGCTTGTGGGCACCTACATAGCTGTATGGCCTCAGTAATACCTGACAGGACATCAATCCCCTCAAGGTAGCCTGAACACCTGTGGTGGACAGCAGCAACACACAACTACAATTATAGGTGGAAATAATCACAGGACGGGCCAGGAAGGAACAATTACCTCATTGACAGCCATGTCACCTTGAGCTGCACAAGCAAATAAGGTCACAGGAGATGTCCACTAAGGCTGTCTTTGAGTGCAGACTGGATACATCCACCAATGCCAATCACTAGGCCTACCAGGCATGTGTCTGCAGTTCCAGAGGCAACACTCATAGCTGCTCTGTAGTGGTGGTCAATAATACCACATGCATATATGCCATAGATATAGGCAACCAGCTGCAGACACATGAAGTGTAAATCTCACCCCCATGTCCCCCCCCCATAGTTACACATGTGCATGTACAGCACCTACCCACCCTCCCCTCATGATCAAGAAGCAAGTCTGTAATGCCCTCTCAAAGGCAACACATAGAGGTCTCCATTGGCCTGATACCATTCCTGACTGCATCCTACATGAGCACAGGCATAGGTTCTCAGACCCATTCTGCAGTGTTGTCAACCACAGCCTGAGCACTGGTGTCATCCCTTCTGCACAGAGGAGAGACAGAAAGTTGATAGTAAACAGGTTATGCATTAGCATGAATGTTCTGATGAATACAAGTCTGAAACTGAAATATATGCCATTATGTCATGACAGCAGTCCTCAATGACATGGCTGAAAACTTCAATACTCTCCATTTAATATAATAATATAATATTAATGTGCATTAAGAGATAAAAATATACACCTCAAATCACAAAAACAAGGCAGTGTAATTGTCAGAGTCCCAGCTTTGCACGCAGGCATACACAGTTTGAGTACTACAACAAGCAATCCAATTTTTCCATGGGAAAGCAGTGTTAAAAGTACTATTTTCATATTAAAATATTTGGTAAGTTATTGTTGTGACCCAGATAATGTAACCGGTGTAAAATGGGAGTATGAGTGCATATAACATGTGAAACCAACCATGTATATAAGTGTCCCATACAGTATAGTTATACCCCTTGCTACTATACAAGTGTCCCATACATTATAGTTATACCCCTTGCTACTGGAATGAAAGCACATTTTATATTTTATGAGAAATATATAAAAAAATGTATAAAAATATAGTATAATATGATATAATAATATTATAAGGATATAATATAATTATGGTGATAGTATATTATAATATAATAATAATATAATATTACATTATTATAATCATATAATATAATATGATATAATATTTATAGAAATATATATAAAATATATTTTATAAAATGAACTGTGAGCAATAGTTGGCAATGCTCAGCTATGCTTAGCAGGTTAATGCATTGATCAAAAGTGAATGTTAAGCAGCAGGTAGCTCAGCTAAGTGGATGTGCGCACTGGTAAGTGTCATTAAGTAAAGCCAAAAGAAACTAAACATCTGTACGTTTAACCATGTGTTGGCATCACATAGCATCACACAATCCCATGCACACCCACTTACAACTGCTTAAAACTGCTTAAAACTGCTTTAATCACTCTATTTCTATCAACCACTGTTCTGACTAGGAACAAAATAATCAGCCCTGCCAAGTCTCGAACCCAAGGTCCTGTACACCATAATCAGAACATTGTGCCACTACACAAATTGAGTTGCAAGGATTGCTGATTCTTTTTCAAATATATCATGCAGTAGAGTAATTCAACAGTAGGGAAAAAATTCCATAGAATCAGTCTGGTTTGGTATATATATATATATATATATATATATATATATACATATATATATATATATACATATATATATATATATATATATATATATATATATATATATATATATATACATAGAGAGAGAGATATGTATATATATATATATATATATATATATATATATATATATATACTCATAACATGTAGTATATGGAGATATGTATATATATATATATATATATATATATATATATATATATATATATATATATATATATATATATATATACTCATAACATGTAGTGGAGTCATACCTCACAACCATACTTTTCAACCTCTTAGTGCAAGAAATCTGGCCAAAGGCTGTCCAAATGGGGGGACAATGCTCCAAAACTAGGGGCATATTTTAAATATTGCTCTTATAAATGTAGAATGTTGCCAGAGTGTCAGAGTTTGTTTCAAGATATATTTCAGAATGAAAGATGTAAATTCTGAAACTGAAATGTATGTCATCATTTACTTTCAGAAATCATCATAGCATCACAGTGATTTACCAGGGATATATAAATAATGAATCTGTGGAACAGACCAGAAATATGAGCAACAAACCTGGACATACTGCAACAATCCTGACAGTCAAGAGGTAGGCTTAGAACCCCTTAGTGCAACAAATCTGGACCAAGCCTGACAAAGTGGGGGGGGAGAAAGTCATGAAAATAGGGACATATTTGAAATATTGGAGTAGATAAGCTGACACAGTTGGTGCAGTAACACCCTCATGTCTGTCCTAACATATATTAACTGAAATAGCACAAGTCCAACACTCAATTACTTCTCACTAATTAGTGACTGAAATCCTCACATCATCCCACTGATGTGTCAGAAATACACAACACTGTTGCAGGCCAAGCAACAGTACATGCTACAAATATCTGGCCATAACATCACATTAGGGAAACTACACTTAGCTGCTAATCATGTCACTAAGCACTTTCCAAACTACAGTCAGACTGGCACAACACTAACGCAAACCAGCTAGGTGGAATTACACATATACTGGCAAATATATCAGGCACTACAGGGATGTAAAAGCACTGAAAAATGACACCAGTGTGAAAGTGCATACCCACAACCAATTGCACCACAGTCACAGTGACATACTGGTAAGCCAAATGAACCATACAGTATAAGGACTGTGTGAAGAAAAATATCTCAACATGTTTGCCACTCACACACTACCCCTACATATACTGGCCCAATTCACAGTGTATTATGATGCCTGACCATGGTATGGGAGATGTCTCAGTCTGCCCCTACAAACAAGTACAGCCGACATACCACCAGAAACAGGAGCAGCATGCACAGGCAGCCATAACACATACATCCACCCCTCCTCCCTACACAAGCCAAATAACATTGACACACTACACTGCTACATAATCCTGACAGTCTGTCAACAATTACCAGAAATACACAGACCTCTCAACTGTGCAGAGACCCACAGAATGTCCAGGCTTTCCTCTCATATATATAAGGCCTCTTCCATATAACATGTCTGGCAGTCTGATACATCACTGGGATGATATCAGGAATGTAGACACTAAATAATCATATATCATACCTGTCAACCTCTTAATGCATGATATCTAGACAAAGCCTGACATAATTGTGGCACAGAGGCCCAAAACAGGGGCATATTTTAAATATTGCTGTTATAAACTGAGAAAGCTGCTGCTGATGCAACAGGGCTAGTTGTAACATATATTTTCTGAGGGATATGAGGTCAGAAACACAAATGGATGTTAGCAGCTACTGGCTGCAATCCCCAGAGTATGCCACTTGTTTTCCAAAGACAAAAAAATGCCTGAGGAACACACCAAACAAAGGAGTCTAAACGCAGGCCTTACAGTTGAGAGTTATGTCAGAGTTAAAATCATGCAGAAACTCCATGTCCACACAAACCCTGTTAGACTGGCATTAATCCAAATGTATAACAGCAATACTTACATTCTGCCCCTATGTCTGGAACATTCTTCCCCATTTTGTTGGCCTGTCTCCACAGTTTTGGTTGTAAGAGGTATTTCCAAATACCCTCTGTGATGTTGTTGTTCACACACCTCCATGAAGTCCTCTACACTGGCAAGGAAAAGGGCCAATGCCCACATGAAATAATTATAGGAGTGTGTTGCCATGCCATTGGCTATATGAATAACAACACAGCTGTTCTGCATGCAATTAGCAAGTGGGCGACACCAATTGGTGCACAGGCCATCAACTGCTCATGAGCATTACCTACAAAAAGCAAGCTGCTGCCTATGCAAAACAGATGTACAGCCTACATCCTTATGAGAGAGAGAGAGAGAGAGAGACAGTGAAAAGAAAAAAAAAAAAAAACAAGCAGGATATAACCACCTACACTTAAAAAAACAGGTATGTCAAACAAGTAAGCATGTAATGGACTGCAGTAGGGGGTACGTAGGAATGGGAAATAGGAAGTTTAACATATATGTCTCAACAAGACTTGCTGTACTGATATATTGTTAATCAGAACTTATGGCCATAGCATCTGGGTCTGTCTGCAGTGACATAGATCATAGGTCAGGCCCCTGAGTCACCCCAGGAAAGGATGGCTCACATATGACTACTACTGGAGTGTGTGTTGAACAATACTGACTGTGACAATGCTAGGCCAGCTTCTGGGATGTCGTACATATCCATATCTTACTTGTAAATACAACTATGATATACTTGTTTGTCTCAAAAATGTGAGGGACCTACACATGGTATTTACATAGTAAAGTACTGTTGCAGATGTGTGTGTTGAACTGCATTCGATATAATGATCTCATACCATTTAACTGTCGAGTGTTATGCACACTGACCACATGTGTGCCTCATATTTGTAGTCATTTACTCATAGAGTTGTGTTATGTCTGACAAATCATTGGCAAATCTGTGAAGATTGACATTACAACATCTCCTTCTTTTTCTTCAGGCTGTTCCTGTTAGGGGTCACCACAGTGTTTCATCTGTTGCCATTTATGCCTGTCCTCTGCATCTTGCTGTGTCCACCAACCACCTGCATGTCTCTCACCACATCCAGAAATGTTATCTGAGGCCTTCCTATTTTCCTCTTATCTGGCAGCTTCATCCTTACCATTATATTCCCAATGTACTCAGCATTTCTCCTCAGCACATGTCCAAACCGATGTAATCTTGCCTCTCTGGCTTAGTCTCAAAACTGTCCAACATGGGCTGACCCTCTCATATACACATTGCTAATCCTGTCCACCCTTGTCACACCCAGTGCAAATCCTAACATCTGTAACTCTGCCACATCCAGCTCTGACTCCTGCCTTTTTGTCAATGCCACTGTCTCCAACCCTTATAACATGGCTGGTCTCAATACCCTCTTGTAGACCTTTCCTTTCACTTTTCTGGTACTCATCTGTCACAAATCACTCCTGGTACACTTCTCCACCCTGTCCATTCTGCCTGTACTCTCTTCTTCACCTGTCCTTCACAGTCATCATTACTCTAAAATGTTGATCCCAATCATTTAAACTCATCAACCTTTGCTGACTCTACTCCCTGCATCCTTAACATTCCACTATCCTCCCTCTCATTCACATACAGATATTCTGTCTTAGTCCTACTGACCTTCATTCCTCTCCTCTCTAGAGCATATCTGCACCTCTCCAGGGTCTCCTAAATCTGTTCTCTACTCTCAATACAGATCACAATGTCATCTGCAAATATCATAGTCAACTGGGACTCCTGTTTGATCTTGTCTGTCAACCTGTCCATCACTATTGCAAATAAGAAACAGCTCACAGCTGATCCCTGATGTCATACCACCTCCACCTTACATGCATCCATCACTCCCAGTGCAGACCTCACTGCTATCACATTACCCTTGTACATATCCTGTACCACTCTTACATATAGCTCTCCCACTCATGACTTCCTCATACAATACCACAACTCTTCTCTAGGCACCCTGTCATATGTTTTCTCTAAGTCTAGAAAGACACAAAGCAACTCTTGACCTTCTCTATGCTTTTCCAGCAACACTGTCAGAGCAAACATCACATCTGTAGTGCTCTTTCCTGGCATGAAACCATACTGGTGAACACTACTCATCACCTCCCTGCTTAATCTAGCTTCCACTACTCTTTCCCATAACTTCTTGCTGTGACTGATCAATGTTATCCCTCTGTAGTTACTACAGCTCTGCACTTCAACCTTATTCTTAAAATGGTACCCAAACACTTTCTCTCCACTCCTCAAGCAACCTCTCACTTTCCAAGATATCATTAAACAATCTGGTTAAAAAACACCACTGTCATTTCCCTTAAACACCTCCATGTTTCCACAGGTATGTTGTGTGTACCAACAGGCTTTCCAGTATTCATCCTCTTCATAGCTATCCTTACTTCCTCCTTGGTAAGCATTTCCACTTCCAGATTCATCATACCCACATCATCCAACTTTTTCTCTCTCTCATTCTCCTCATTTATCAGCCTTTCAAAGTACTCTGTCCATCTGATCAACACACTCTCCTTGCCTGTGAGTATGTTTCCCTCATTATCCTTTATCACCCTTATCTCCTGCACATATTTCCTAGCTCAGTCTCTCTGTCTAGCCAATTGGTACAAGTCATTTCATCCCTCCTTAGTGTCCAACCTGTCATACAACTCTTTACATGCCTCATCCTTAGCCTTTGCCACCTCTCTCTTTGCCATGCACCTCATTTCCTTATACTCCTGTCTACTTTCCTCATCTCTCTCACAATCCCACTCCTTTTTCCCCAACCTCTTGGTCTGGTAAATCTTCACTGCCACCCAGTGCCTGTCTTAAATTTTCCCTGAACTCCACCTCACAATTACCGTTTTCCAGTTCCCACCATTTAATCCTTGGTGCTGCCCTCACACTCCTCCTGTTCTTGATTACCAACTTCATCTTACAGACCAACATTCTATGCTGCATAACTACACTTTCCCCTGTCACCACTTTACAGTCCTCAATCTCCTTCACACTGGCCCTCCTACATTGGATATATTTCATATGTGTGCATCTTCCTTCACTGTTGTATGTCACCCTATGCTCCTCCTTCTTGTTAAAATATATATTCACCACAGCCATGTCCATCCTCTTTGCAAAATCCACTACCATCTCACTGTCTGCATTCCTTTGCTTAACACCATACATACACTTCCAAAGATACACTCCACACGTAAAGGCTGATGCACAGGCCCAAAAACTCCAATACCTCCAAAAATGAAAGCCAGCACCATTGAAGCATATATAAACTGCTTTTACTGTAGCAACATTGTAAAAATCAGACCGGTTTTGGCAACCTTGCCTTCTTCAGTGATAAAATCCATAGCATAAGTCCAAATACTTATATCATGGTTATTCGTCATTAATTATTTGGACATCAACATTTAAAGCAACAATAACTTTTTGTTAGAGAACTGTAATCATACAAATCTATAACATATGGTCATTTAGCCCTGGGGAAATCAACCCCCCCCCCAAGTTTAATGATCCAACCCCTCTCCTTTTTATTCAAAATAGCATGCCATCCCAATTTATTCATCCTGTTCCCCCACACTTTGTCAATAAACATGAAATGAAATTTGGCATTATTATGTGTCAGTGTTATGGTATTAGGTTTGTCACTGCATATGGCAGGAACATTAATATTATTAGGGAGGTCATAAATAAAAATTGGAATATTTTGTTAGCAAATGATGAATTGTCCAGTCTACTTATGCCAAGATGCCAATTTTCATTTAGAAGAGAGTGTACATTAGGCTCTCATTTCAATTACTACAAATGGAGCAATATGAATCAAAATATTGAACAACAAGGTACTTTAACTGGTGTTAAAGTTTTTGGATCATACCCTTGTGGGCATTGTTCATCATGTAAACACATGTTAAAAACCAAACAGTTTTCTAGTAAGAATACTAGTAAGGTTTAGGATATGAGATTTTTTGCAAATTGTGGGTCAGATCGGCTGATATATTTAGTGACATGTTCATGTGCTACCTTTTATGTGGGGCAGACTTCGAGATCCATGTGGGTTCGTATATCAGAACATCTTAGTGACATTCGTACTAAACGTATTTCAAATGCTTTGTATAAACATACATTGATACATAATAATGCCAAATTTCATTTCATTGTTTTTGGAAAAGTGTGGGGGGACAGGATGAATAAGTTGGGATGGTATGCTATTCTGAATAAAAAGGAGAAGGGTTGGATCATTAAACTTGTTTTTTTTTTTCCCCTCAGGAAGAGTATTTTCTGAGGGAGGGGGTAATATGGTGAGAACAAAAAGAAAGAGACCGAGGTCAATTCTTAAAAAGTCAGGTACAGAACACAGTAGGACTTTAGGGGAGGACTTATCAGCTACAGATGCTGAACAACCACTAACTCGGGGGTCACCTAGTTCAAAGAAGCAAAGAGGCATAGACCACCCTTTAGGTTCAGATCACACCGGGGAGGTAGAAAGCATAAAAAACATAAACAATGTACAAATGTTATTACAGACATTGGAAAATTGGTAAATACAGTGTACAATGTTCATTCATAATATCTCCTCTGAAACTTTAACAGAAGTAGAAAAACAATTGCACAATAAAGGGTTCAAATATATACCTGGCTTCTTTGCTAATGAAGACAGTGTGGTGGATGATTTGTTGGCTTTTTGTTGAATACATAATCTAAAATTTTATTTTGGTCCTCAGAATAGGTCTCAAATGTCTACTGAGTTTCGTTTTCAAAAATCCAAATTTATGCCCTCAATGGAAAAATGTGGCCATATTTCAAGAATCAGTTATAAAAGACTTACATTTTAAGAATTTTGAATCAAAATCTGAAAGTGGATGAACAACAGGTGTTTAGGAGTCTAAAGGACAACACAAATATTGTCATTATTCCAGTGGACAAAGGTGGGGTGGTGGTAGTTATGGACACTGAAGATTATATATTAGAGGCTCGTAGACAGTTGAGGGATGTGAGACATATGCCCATGCCACTTGACCCTACCTTTCACTTTAAGAAAGAGACTGATACTTTTTTGGATTTGGCTTGTGATGAAGGAGTGATCTCCCCACAGGTTAAACACCACTTAACAGTGGATGACCCCAAGAAGCAGATCCTTTATTTGTTGCCTAAGATTCACAAAAATTTAAATATATCACCTTTCAGGCTGATAGTGTCTGGTACTGGATCCCTAACAGAGACATTATCAGCATTTTTAACTGAGCATTTGCAACCCCTATTAAGGATAGTTAGAGCTAGAACTGAAGATACTAGAGTTTTTGACAATTATTGAAAATTCTCAGTTGGAGTCACATTGGCTCCTATGCACATTAGATGTGACAGCATTATATACCAGCATTCCACATTGGGTTGGATTGGAAGCTGTAGAATACTGGTTGGAAAAAGCGGACATTTATCCTCCAAGTTTCAATACTCTGTTACTGTGTATGGTAGAACATGTTCTAACTAAAAATGTTATATTTTTCCAAGGGGACTGTTTTTGGCAGGTTCAGGGAACAGCAACTGGACTATCTAGAGGACTTGCTTATATATGATAATTTACATAATATGTATTTGTCAGAGATAGGCACTGGATAAGATTTCTTGATGACAGCTGGTAAGTGTGGCATAGTGGGGAAGAATATTTGTTAAAGTTTGTTCAATATTTGAATGAAAACAAATGGGGAATAGAATTTACCCTGAATGTGGATATACATCAGATTAATTTTTTGGATGTGACAGTCACAAGAAATAGTGACAATACTTTGCCATCCAAAATATATCGCAAATATCCACAGTATAATAATCTGTTATTTGCTACTACCTTACATTCCCACCACATCATAGAAAATATACCTAAGTCTCAATTCTTAAGGGTGAAAAGAATTTGTTCTTCTTCAGATGTCTATCGACATTTTGAGGATGACCTTACGGAAAGGTTTTTGGTTAGGGGGTACCAACCTCATAATATAGGGTCAGCTAAAAGATAGGTAGCAGGTCAAAACAGGTCGGACATGCTTAAGTATCATGATAAAAAACATGATGATGAGAATACTATTAGGTTTGTCACTACATATGGAAGGAACATTAATATTATTAGGGAGGTCATAAATAAAAATTGGAATATTTTGTTAGCTAATGATGAATTGTCCAGTCTACTTATGCCGAGATGCCAATTTTCATATAGAAGAGGGTGTACATTAGGCTCTCATTTCAGTCACTATAAATGGGGCAATATGAATCAAAATAATGAACACCAAGGTACTTTAACTGGTGATAAAGGTTTTGGAACATACCCTTGTCAGCATTGTTCATCATGTAAACACATGTTAAAAACCAAACAGTTTTCCAATAAGAATACTAGTAAGGTTTATGATATGAGAATTTTTGCAAACTGTGGTTCAGATTGGCAGGTATATTTAGTGACATGTTCATGTGCCACCTTTTATGTGGGGCAGACTTCTAAATCCATGTGGGTTCATATATCGGAACATTTTAGTGACATTCGTACTAAACGTATTTCAAATGCTTTGTATAAACATACATTGATACATAATATTGCCAAATTTCATTTCATGGTTATTGACAAAGTGTGGGGGGGACAGGATGAATAAATTGGGATGGCATGCTATTTTTAATAACATGGAGAGGGGTTGGATCATTAAACTTGGGGGTTTGTTTTCCCCAAGGCTAAATGACCATATGTAATAGATTTGTATGATTACAGTTCTAACAAAAAGTTGTTGTTGCTTTACATGTTGATGTCTCAATAATTAATGATGATTAACCATGGTATAAGTATTTGGACTTATGCTATGGATTTTATCACTGAAGACAGCAAGGTTGCTGAAACTGGTCTGATTTTTATGGTGTTGCCATAATAAAAGGAGTTTATATACGCTTCAATGCTGCTGGCTTTCATTTTTTGGAGGCATTAACACCATACATACCCATCACTTCCTCATCCCCTCTGTTCCCTTCATCAACATGCCCATTGAAATCTGCTGCAATCACCACTTTGTCACCCTTGGGTACAGTCATCACCATGTCATCCAGCTGACTTAACATTTCTCTTTCTCATCCATCGCACAACCAACTTGCGTAACATATGCACTAACAGCATTCATCATTATAGCATCAATTTCCAGCTTCACAAACATCACTCTATCAGACACTCATTTCATCCTCCAAAAACACTCTTGGCATACTATTCCTTCAGGATAACCCTTACCCCTTTCTCCTCCCATCCACACCATGATAGCACAGTTGTGACCTTCCCCCAATACATCTAGTTGTACTCCCCTTCCATCTGGTCTCTTGCACACACAATATATCAACCTTCCTCTGGCCATCATATCAGCTAGCTCTGTCCCTATACCAGTCATACTGCCAACATAAAAAGTTCTTAACCTCACTACCACACTCCTAGCCTTTCTCCTCTCTTCCTGCCATATGAGTGTTGGACATCCTCCAGGGTATGTCAGTCAATGCAAACACTACTGTGCTAGTGAATGACTCAAGTGTGTTACAGCAATATTAAGACAGTGTCACTAATTATGTCCCATTGCCCCCCATGTATGTGTGGCATCCTACAGCTTTCCTGCTCTAATGGGTTGAGATCACTGGGCAGCAAGAGTATGAATACAGTGTGCCATACAGTGTGCCATACTGACCTAGAACAGAAGTGTATATCAGGTATTACCTCTGCACATGTCAGTATGAATAGGTGTATCTGGCCACATCATAACAACAGACATGGGATGCAGAATGTCAGTTAAATAAGCTGTACATGTTGTACACTTGTGTAATCTTAGTTTATGTGCATCCAACCAAGTAACATTTCTACAGCTGTTGGTTGTTGCATTGTCCTGACACAGTCTTGGGTATTACAATAAGCATGATTATCTGTTTGAAATTGGAGAGGTGTCCAGCTGTGTTATGACTTTGTGTCCATGCCTGCTACAAACAGCTATATGAACACCTACATAGCTGTATGGACTCAGCAATACCTTACTTGTAAAACCTGCCTCCACCAAAGTAGAGTAATCCACTTTTCTGGACAGCAGCAATATACAAACCACAGACTTGGTCCCTATATTGGCTGTACAGTTGGCAAAGTAGGAGCAGGCACCAACTTAGCATCATGTCAGCCTTTGTCTGAACAAGCATATAAGGTCACAGGTGAATTACTGCAAGCCTAAGTATGAGTACAAATGGGAAACATCCACAAGGCCAATCACAGGGCCATCTTCTCATATGTTTGCAATCTCAGAGGCAACAAACCAACTCACCCTGTAATGGTGGTCAATCAGACCACATACACACACACACACGACATAGCTATAGCCAACCTGCTGGAGATAGGGTTAGGGCAAACATCACCCCCCTGGCTCCACATCACTATAGATGTATATGCACAGTGCCAGCATCCCTCCCCTCATCACCAGTGAGCAGGTACATATTGCCTACTGAACGACAACAAACGTAAGTATCCATGGGACCTGATACCATCCTTGTCCACATTCTACATGAACTCAGGCATGTGGTCCCAGCTCAATTACACACTTTAGTCACACCAAGCCTCACCACTATCCACACCCCATCCACAGGGAAGATGGCCAATGTCATCCCTCTACACAGACATGAATGAGGAATAGAGGATTATGCAATTAACTGGCTCTCATTGGGGAAATATGACACATCTGGACCAGGACTGCAATGCAAGCTGATACTGAGCTGATAGATTACAGGAGTATGGTATGGTTGTGAGTGGTGGCTAATGGTACTCAATGTACATGTGCAGGTCCTGTACATACTATTGCTAAATGTATGAGGTCCTATGATGTGTTTCCCTGTTTATGTCTTCCAGGTGCAATGTCACATCAGCAAAGGTCAATTTTCTCAGACGCAAATATAATCATAGAAGCCATACTACAGAATCATGCCGTAATGCTTGGCCAGAGCCAGCAACATCGGCGGGAGAGGACAGCCCTGTTGGATGACCATGTTCACAGGGTAAACGATGTTGGCCTGCACGCACATACATACGAGCAGGTCCAGTATCGTGCAACCAACCTCATACACCATGCCTGGCAAAGGGCTGCTGCCTTGGTCAGGGACCGCACAGCCACAGGTGGGGGCCAAGTCATGCAGGCACCACTGATACCCACCATGGTGCTCCTCACCAACCTGGGACACCCATCCTAGTCCAACATCAGGGTACAGATCCCCACATGCCGGAGGTGGGTAACACCCAGACAATGGAAGAGGAGCATGGAGGTAAGGCCCCAATGGAGATTACTAGACTAGTGTAGCAGACATACTTGTATCTATAGAGTATCTACATGTATGTGTCAGGTCTGACTGCAGTTGTGGCCAGGGTTTTTTAATGCACAGAAGTTCACATCTATGGTAAAGGACAGCAAATCATGCAGTATTGGGGGTTGTACTATAAATCTGCAGACATGCAGCATCCATCCTGTACCAATACCACATGTGAGTCTGCTGAAAATACCTCTCTCCCACAACTACCTTAGACCTTCTGGTCTACATATGTGACAGCAGCCTGAAGCTGGTGAATATGGAATTGTTATGTTGTGGTTTGCCAATACCCAGGCATGTGAAGGGCATGCAATTTACCATGCAAACAACTGTCACTCATTACCATATTGCTTTATGTGCATGTTCACTTGTGGTAGGGTTAACTACATTGCATCACAGTGGTCAACACAGGTGCCTATCTGAAGAGAATGTAACA
The DNA here is from genome assembly GCF_019279795.1 of Protopterus annectens. Taxonomy (NCBI): domain Eukaryota; kingdom Metazoa; phylum Chordata; order Ceratodontiformes; family Protopteridae; genus Protopterus; species Protopterus annectens. The sequence continues at coordinate 1,920,241,688 of NC_056726.1, forward strand.
TTCCTGTAGCATACCTCACAACCTGTCAGTGCAAGAATTCTGGACAGAGAACAACAAAATGGGGGGACAAACTGCCTAAGGTAGGGACATGTGTGAGACATTACTCTTAAACAGTGGATATAAACAGTGTACACACCCATGTTAAGATGCCAGGTGTTTGTGAGATATACAACTTGAGACCACAATATGTCAGTTCACACATTTTCCAACCTTTAATGTGACCTATAACATGAACAATTCACTTGCAAAACCAACCAATATGTTGGGCACCAAATATGGAGTACACAACCTTACAACAAGCTGGATGCATATGTGTGCACACCCTTCAAATAATATTTTATTGCAGCAGCTTGTGATTTACTCACAGCATTCAGTCTGCATGGGTACACACCTGCCATCAAGTAAAAGCATGCTGAGTAACACCAAATAACAGTTTGCTGTCCAAGTAGGATATTCATGACATTTGCTCAGTTGCCTGCAACAGCAACAGCCATGGGTTGCAGACAGCTTACAAAGCAGCAAAGGGATCTCATATTTGAAAGTTATCAGTCGGGAGTAGGGTACAACAACATTACCACAGCATTACATGCACCATGGAACACATTGGAGACAGTCACATAGTACAACAGTGCTGTTGAAAAGAACCTGATGTCCCTCCAAAACTGATAAAAAGACATGTCAAAACCTGGTCAGGGAGGCTGCCAGGAGACATTAAGCAACACTGAGGGAGTTGCAGGAATCTCATGCAAGTACTGGTGTTGTGTACTACATGTGAGAACAATCTCCCATATTCTGCATAAGTCTGGGTTGTGGGGTAAGGTCAGAAGATGGAATCATTTCCCCACACCAAAAAAACATACAGGGGTGGATACAATTTTCAATACAGCACATCAAATCTCTCAAAAGCATGTGTGAAAATGTGTAATACCAAAAGGTACATGTGGTGCACAAGCAACACCTCCCTTCACCTGAAGACCACCATCCTCATGGTGAATCACGCTGGTGGCATTGGCCTGCTGTGTGGATGCTGTTCCAAAGGTAGAACTGGGCCTATAGTCTTGGTGGTGGGAATTCTGAACAGTTCCAAATAACACTCATGTCTGGCCTAAATCCATCAGGTATCTGCAAGAACGCTGAGGATGGGGAGGGGTGTCAGCCTTCAATGTGACAAATACCCAGAGCATACATCCAAAGCTACCTAAATAATGTCTCCACCTGAACACACTCATGGTTATGAATTGGCACAGCCAGACCATAGACCTAAACCTTAAAGCAAAACCCCGGTGTGACCTGATGAGGGCTGTGCACATGAGCTGCCCTTGCTATCTGACAGAGTTGGGGACCTTTGCAAAGAAGAGTGGCCAAATAATACCAAGTCAAGATGTACCATGCTGATAGACACCTTCCCAAGAAGAGTGAATGCTGTAAATCACTTACAAGGTGCTTCAACAAAGTATCATTTTAAGGGTGCACACACTTATGCAATCACCATATTGTACATATTTCATTCATTATACTTTACATGTAACACATTTGTTTGTTTATTGATTGGATTGCACAGGTCATAATTCACATGAAAGGTGGGTAATATTTTTGAATGCATTATTGCAGTCTCATTTTATATATTACAAGAACATGGCACGTTAATAGGGTTGTGTATATTTATCATATCCACTGTAAGGTTGGTGGTGTAACAGGATTTGTGTGACCATATATTTACTGCTGGTTTGGAGGTCTGAAACTCAAATGTATGCCATTAACTATTGACATCACTCTTCAGATCATCCCAGTTATGTATCAGACAAACACAGGGGTTATGAGAAAGAGAGCAAACATATGCACCAGACATCTAAACATTCTGCATGGATCTGTACAGTTGTGAGGTATGTTCTGTAGTACTTGCCACTGTGCTATACAGGTGATCAGCAATGATGTGCAGTTTGTGCTGAGGAAGGGACATCACCTACTAACACTACTCACGTATCCCAAAGCACATGTTGAGGGCCGTGTGTCATGCATGTCACCATTTGGGTAATGTAAGGTCTGTGTAACAGATTTGTGCCACCTCACCTGCAAGTGTGTGTGTGTGTGTGTGTGTGTGTGTGTGTGTGTGTGTGTGTGTGTGTGTGTGTGTGTGCGCATGTATGCGTGTGTGTGTGTGTGTGTGTGTGTGTGTGTGTGTGTGTGTGTGTGTGTGTGTGTGTGTGTGTGTGTGTGTGTGTGTGTGTGTGTGTGTGTGTGTGTGTGTGTGTGTGTGTGTGTGTGTATATACCAGCTGACCTTAAAGTGCAGGTATTAATGTACATATGTTGTCTTCCCCTCACAGGTGCCAATGGGGTTAGGGGTCGCTCCCGCTTGGAAACTGATGTCAGTGTCTCTGCAGACTCTGACAATGATAATAGGAATAGTGAGGTACCGGTGGAGTTGTCAGGGGTTGAATCTGTGCCATTGGTTGGCATCCCACTGTTGTCCACACCATCCCCACACACAATGACAATGTCCACACATACCACGTCACCAGTGGCCACAGATGATGGCCAGTTGGCAGGTGGTGGCTTAAACATCACATCAAAAGTGAAATACTCCCACCTGGATACAACTTCCTCTATAAGGACAGACTATCCAGAAAAGGAGGAGATGTAGCACTGTTCTACAAACACCACCTCAATATCCAAATACTCACCAAATCAGCTCCCCAGTTTGACAAGGAAGAAATACTTTACACCACCCTCAAATTAAACCCTAAAAAATCAATCAACATTATAGGGTACTATTTCCCACTAGGCCCAAATATACGTCCCCTTGAAAACCTACTAGACTAGGCCAATCTCTCCCTACTCCAAGAAACTATCATCCTCATGGACTTTAACATCAATTGGCTATCCTGCAACAGCAACCACCCAGCCCTCCACCTAAATCTCCATGGTTTCTCTCAGCTAATACAACCCCCCACCAGGATCAATAAAAAAAACAATAATCACACCATTCTTGACTGGGTCTTAGTTAACAAAGCCCCTCACACCGAACTAGCAGGCTGTTTACCTGACTCCTTCAGTGACCATTCCTAAACCTTCCTACTAAAAAATCACATTAATAATTGCAAACCCATTACCCACAGACGTATTTGCAACAAAGCTAATTTTAACCCGGACTCCTTCACCTCCTCCCTCCAGAATGTAAACTGATCACCTCTAAAGTACCTCAAACTAGACGAAGCAGTCCATTGCTTTAACAGTACCTTCCTCAACATCCTTAACTCCCATGCCCCCTTGACAAACACCATAATCATAACTAAGAGCTCCCCCTGGCTACAAAAAACACCAGGGGCCTTATGAAAACCAGCGATAAAACATGGGAATGCTGGTGTATAACTAAAAACCCCTCAGAGAGGCAACTCTTCCTTGAACTATGTAACAAGGTCAAAAAGCAAGTAAAAGCAGACAAAGCTCTTTTCTATCAGACATCCCTAAACTCCTCCAAAAACAACCCCAAGCAATTCTGGTCTATAATTAACTCTATACTCTGCCCAGGAAAAGTAAGCACCCCCCTATCAACCACCCCTCTCTCCACTAATAGCATTGCTGATTCCTTCAATAAACTCTTCACAGAATCCATTCTATCACTAACAAAAAAACACTTCCCCACACTAATCCCCCCTCACCCAACTGAAAACCACCCCTCCCTACCTTCTTTCTCTCCACAGTACCCACCTCCTACATAAAAAGACTCCTGACAAAACTAAAATCCACAAAACTAGCTGCCGACTTCCTGCCCGCTGAATACCTAAAGATAGCAGCTGATGTCCTAGCTTATCCTATTTCCATATTAATCACCCGCTCCATATCTGAATTCTATGTACTGACGCTATGGAAAATATCACACAACATTCCCTTCCACAAAGGTGGCCCCTCCACTGACCTTTCCATCTACCACCCCATTGCCATCCTCCCCCCCTCTCCAAGATACTCGAAAAATGCATCAACTCACAGGTCTCCACATTCCTCTTTAACAATAACCTTCACTCCAATTCCCAGTATGGTTTAAACCACACCACAGCATGACGACAGCTCTCTTCTCCTTCACCAACACTATCCCCATCACAAAAACAACGACCTCCTCTCCTCTACTGTACTTCTGGATCTATCTAAAGTCTTTGACATTATGTCACACAGTCTACTACTCTCTGGTCTATCTGACCTCTCTTTCTCCACACCAGCCAAAAACTGGTTCCACAGCTATCTACAAGGCCACCAGCAATCAGTCATCTGGGACAACAATCTATCCACTCACATCACTGTTACTCTCGGGGTTACCCAAAGCTCCATCCTCGGCACCCTACTTTTTTCCCTTTTCACCAAAAATCTGCACACTGCCACCAAACATGCCTCCCTCATATAGTATGCAGATGATTCCACCCTCATCTGCTCAGCCCCAGCTCTAACAGAACTCCAACAGATCACCCAATAATCTTTCTCTTCAGTTGAAAGCTGGCTATCTAATGCCCAGCTTCTCCTCAATCCAAATAAAAACACATTTCTCATCTTCCATTCCTCCAAATCTACCCAAAACACCCAACACATCACTATTCAAGCCAAGGATAATACCTCCATTTCACCAACAGTTCACACAAAACTACTTGGCATACAGATTGACAATAATTTCAAATTTGACACCCACATATCACAAAAAAATGGGCTCCTTATATAGAAGCCACCAATACCTCACCAAACCAGCAAGAATCTCTGTCGCCAATTCCCAACTAATATTCCCCCTACTCTACACATCACCCATACTTACAAATCTTAGACAGTCAGACCTACACAAACTCGAAGCCTGCTACAATAAAATCTCAAAATTTGCCACTGGTGCCTCTTACTGCAGCCACCACTGTATCTCCCTTAGAGACCTTGACTGGCTTGAACTCCCACAACTCCTACACCAAACACAACTTACCTTTGCTCATAAACTAGTAAACCACCCTCTCAGAATCCCATCCCTCCATACAATTCTCCAACCCTACCACTCTTCCAGGCCACTACGCTCCTGCAGCAAAAATTTACTCCAGGTCACCAAAGCCAAAAACTCAGCAGGTGAAGCACTATTTTTCTGCACTATATCCAAGCTCTGGAACAACCTTCCCACTATCATAACTACCCTTCCTTCCTGCAGTCTTTCAAGACTGCACTTAAATCTCACCTAAATTCTCACTGGCTTTGTCCTTGTCTAACCCCGTCTAATGACCCCACTTTTCATCCCTTCTCTGCTTTCCCATATTTAGATAGAGTATCCCCTCTATCATGATAAAACTGAACTGAAGATTACTCACTGCTTCCAGGATTTAGTTATTCATTTAGTCTATTATTATTTTTATCTAGTTACTGTTTAGAAAATTTGTAGCACTGTGTTTTACTTATTTCTCAATGTTTGTAATTAGAGCTTACTACTCAATTGTACCTAATTTGCTCCTGTATTTCTCCATGTCATGACCAACTCTACTATATACATTCCTTGATTGTTATTGTTTACCATCTACCATGTCTTTCTGTGGAGCTTTTCTCCTCGGGCCTTTGCTGAAAAAGGACCTGTGTCCATTTGGAATTTCCTAGTAAACAAATGTAAATAAAAATAAATAAATAAATAAATAAATCACAGGCTAGTGTGTTGACTATGGCAGGTGTGAGAGCAGACACTGGCCATAGCCATAGTGCAGGTGAAGTCCTACACAGGTGGATGATCAGGGGTGTTCACAGGAGGATTGCTGCTTATCAAGCCGCTGTCACAAGTGCCACAGCAGGTGTCACGAGACACATGTTTCAGGCTGTCATGGATGCACAGGCATGTAGTGAATGCCACACCAGACAAATACTCAGGGTGGTGGATGTAACTCTTCCTGATTTACGTGGTGACATACATGACTTGTTGAGGCCACACGTCAAAATACTGAGGTCATTAATAGATGGTGGGGTGAGACCTTGGCAATCCTCAACCATCACATGTCTGTGCTGAGTGTCTGGTGGGAGTTGGGCATCTGTCACATGGATCTAGGTCAGCATCAACAACAGCTGAGAGTCTACGGGGCCATGCACCTTCACACTCCCATGGTGACAGTGACACCAGCACTACCAAAGGGGGGTTGCTGTCCACATCACACTGGAGCACACCATGGGCACATAGTCCTGGCCAGTCCCGTAAGGGACATGGATCCAGAAGACAGTAGTCACCATCAGGAATCAGTACTGCATCTGGCCTTGGGCCTGGTGGTGCCAGTGAAATCCATGGGAGGACCAGTTCCCATGTCCGTGGCCTGAGAAGGTGAACTGGACACCCTGCCATGTACTGTCCACAGCAGTCCAACATAATCCTGTGTAGGGCAGCCACATGATGAGACTGTGTGCATACATACACACACATTTGTATCACAGGCAGGTCACCTCCAGACACATACACAACACCTCTGCACAGCCCACCTATTGGATATCCCTCTAAACACACACACACGATGACAACCGTATGGCCAACCTAGGCCTCTAGCAAACCCACACCACACCCTGTGCATATGATGATACTTGTGCCACATCTCTGTCATCCATATCATCAATGTAGGGACACGCTAATAAGGGATTGATGCACATGGTGAATATAGTACAGTGTACCTGTGTAATACTGTGTAAGGTGCTGTCTGCTTGCATTTGTTGAGTACACATACAGGTGTATGTACCTTATTAGCCAGGATGCATTATTGCGGTTAGTACAACTGACTGAATGTAGTCTGACATGCTGTATTCTGTTTGCGTTCCAGGTGTCTGTGTGCCTGCAGGCTGTGGCACTGCAGATATTCCCAAGAGAGAGTATGGCAGAGTGGGAATACACCAATTGTGTCACAGGCAAGGTACAGCTTTATATATTCATGTACCAGGTGTGTATGCATTCAACAGTGTGTGGGGGACACTGTTGTCAGACAGTGCGACCTTGCATACATACCCCTTGTCATAGACAGGTAACC